>NW_015386515.1:1335205-1338440 GCF_001527695.2 Protobothrops mucrosquamatus | reverse complement strand
TTTATGATGAAATAGAACGCGTTTTCAGGGTAAATTCTTGGGTGGCCCGTCAGAAAAATTTGCCAAGAGACGTGGTGGTTTATTTTACAAGAAAAGCGAGAAGAAATGAAATAATGCAGCTCTTTTATCAACAAAGATTTAAGATTTTAAATCAAGACATTATTCTTTTAAAAGAAATTCCAGCGAAAATACTTAAGGCACGTCGAGACTATGCTTTTTTGGTGCAGGAACTCAAGAACAGGCAAATAATTTTCAGATGGGATATACCGGTGGGCATAATTGTAACAGTGGCTGGTAAGCGCTACAGAATTAACTCGATTAAAAAAGCGAACGACTTTACGGCATCTGTGTTGCAAGTAGAGCGTCCACTTACAACTCAAAAGACTGATACAGCTGAGCACCTGATTGTGGACCTCCCTTCTACTTCCGGTGTTAAGGATGCAAATGGGCGTGTGAAAGATGATGGGAAAGAACAAAGGATGACTCGCGCAGCCCACAGACGTAAGGAGAAGGAATTACAACTGACAGCCCGCCCATCAGCTGATAGTTTGACACCTGTTACTTCGGAGCCAGTAGGTGGCGCTCGACCCAAGGTTTTTGCCAAGTCTTATGCTTCAAGTATTGCTATAGGATTGAAATCAGCTAATGACTAAAATCTCATCTTGGAATGTGGGAGGGCTTAATACACCCCACAAAAGACGTAAGGTTTTTCATTATTTAAGACACTTTAATAATGATATTATATGTTTACAAGAGACTCATATTGTGGTTAAAGACCAAAAATTATTGTTAAATTCTAAGCTTGGAGACTTGTTTGCTGCACCTGCTCTTAAGAAAAAAGCTGGGGTTGCATTATACATAAAGAAACATCTATCACCTGTCTTAAAAGAAACTGACAAAGAAGGAAGATTTTTATTTGTGGAAATAAATCTAAATGGAAGAAAGTGCTTAATAGTGGGGGTTTATGCCCCCAACCAACTGTCATCTCAAAAGCAATTTTATAGACAACTACACCAGAAAATTGTGGCTATGGATTATAACTTTTTGATTGTTATGGGAGACTGGAATGGGGTACTTGATACTTTAAAAGACAAAAAGTCAACCTCTAGGGACGTGGCCCTTTCCAGACTCCCCAAATCTTTTTTTGCAATGATGGAAGATCTGGAGTTGGTGGATGTTTGGAGATCACAACATATGAATGAACGTGATTTCACCTTTTTCTCTCATAGACATGAGTCTTTCTCAAGGATTGACTTTGTTTTGACATCAACGGACCTGCTTATTGATTGTAATAAAACCAAAATTTTTCCTAGAACTTTGTCTGATCACAGTATGGTATGGATAGAGATTGGTCAACAAAAGAAAAGGAAATCCTGGAGAATAAATGAAAATTTGTTTAATTATGAGGACAAGGTCAAAGTCTTGAAGGAATACATGGAAGAGTTTTTTCAATTTAACTTGAATAAAGATACTCCTATACATACTGTTTGGGATGCCAGCAAAGCTTATTTGAGGGGCTTGCTAATTTCTATGAATAATGCACATAAACGTAAGCAAATACAGAGTAGATTAAACTTGGAAAAAGAAATTGGGATTAAAGAAAAACTATTATCTCAGCGACCAACGGATATTAACTTGAAGGCTTCTATTAAAATGCTTAAGGATCAATTTAATATGTTAATTGCTGATCAGGTGGCCACCAATCTGAAGTATATTAAACATAACACATTTGCTAATGCAAATAAACCAGGGAGATGGTTGGCCTACCAATTACGCAAGAGACAAAAAGCTAGAGTTATATCCAAAGTTTTGGTTAAGGGTTGTGAGGTATTTCATCAAGAATTGATTAAAAAGGCATTTACAGAATTCTACTCACATTTATACTCTTCAGGGAGTATAAAAATTGAGGATATTGATAAATATTTACAATCTTCATCAATATATAAACTTACATCAGATCAACAGAAACTTATGAATGAAGAGATTACTGCAGATGAAATTTTAAACGCAATTAAGCAACTGAAAGCTGGTAAAGCCCCTGGCACAGATGGCTTGACAGCAATTTATTATAAATCATTGTCAGCTGAAATGATTCAACCTTTAAAAATATTATTTAATAGAATTATGCTGGGAGAACAAATACCACAGTCTTGGACAAGAGCTTTTATATCCTTGATACCGAAGGATGAGAAGGAGGTTTTGGAACTTAAGGATTATAGACCTATTTCTTTGCTGAACGTGGATTATAAAATTTTTGCAAAAATTTTGGCTAATAGACTGATGCAGATACTGCAATATTATATATATGATGACCAAACTGGTTTTATATCTGGAAGATATATGAAGAACAATATTAGACAAATTGTAAACTTATTGGAATACTTGGATAAGAACAATCAAGTGCCATCGGCTTTTATTTTTTTAGATGCGGAGAAGGCCTTCGACAAATTGGACTGGCAGTTTTTAAATAAAATGTTGGACTATATGAACTTTGGAGACCAATTTAAGACAGCTATAAAAGCGATCTATCAAAAACAATGTGCTCAAATAATTATTAATGGAGACTTGACAGAACCCATAGATATATTAAAGGGCACCAGACAAGGTTGTCCACTTTCTCCATTATTATTTATACTTTCTTTGGAAATCCTGTTGTCTAGAATTAGAGAATCTCCAATGATTAAAGGCTTAAAGATTTCTAGTAAAGAATATAAACTCAAAGCTTTTGCTGATGATTTAGTTTTTACATTGGCCCAACCAATTAAATCATTGGAATTTTTGTTGCAGGAGCTGTATCACTATGGTAAAGTGGCTGGATTTAAAATCAATGTGAATAAGACTAAAATTCTTACAAAGAATATGACTGCAAGAGACAAAGATCAACTTACGCAAATGTCAGGATCTGAAGTGGTTAATAAAGTTAAATATTTGGGAATTTTTTTGTCATCCTCCAATGCGAAATTGTACCAGAATAATTATGAAAGACTGTGGAAAATGGTACAAAAGGACTTAATAACGTGGAAAAAACTACGACTTTCCTTGCTGGGTCGTATAGCGGCCATTAAAATGAATATTTTGCCTAAGTTTCTTTTTTTATTTCAGATGATACCTATCTTAAAAAATGAACTTAACTTGAAAGAATGGCAAAGAGATTTGAATCGTTTTATTTGGGAAGGCAAGAAGGCGAGAGTTAAATTCAAGATTATTCAAGATATCAGAGAACGTGGAGGACTTA
>NW_015386515.1:1323009-1334312 GCF_001527695.2 Protobothrops mucrosquamatus | reverse complement strand
GACCTAGGTTTTTAGATTTTTTTCTATTTTGTTTATTCTTTCTATCTTTTTTATAGATTAAGATACTTTGTGGAGTTAGGGATATTAGTATTTGTTTACTTATATATGAATATTATCCTGGGATTAGGTTTGGGAAGTCCGGGGGGGTGGGGGTTTTTTACTTGTTATTGTGTTTATTATGCTTTTGATTGTTTTTTTTATGATGGAAAATAATAAAATTTCTTGGGGAAAAGAAAAAAAAAAGAAGACTTGCATATTGACAAAATTTTCACCTGTCAATTACAAAAGACACTGCTTGGAACTGCAAATATACTATAATGACATATTATTATATCTTAGGTTCTTGGGAAGAATTCAATGTGTATGAAGGCCAACACGAGCTAAAGAACTGGTAGCTGTGACTTCATATTGTCATGAATTAATAATAATGATGATCTGAGGCAATGGAAGAACAACATCTGAAATAGAATCGCTGCTCATCACTGTCCATATATACAACCAAGATATTATAGTGGAGTTTAGATTCCACAAGGGTGCCACCCTTACCACGACAGGGGAAAATAATGAAAATATCTCTACAAATACCTGGGCGTTCTTCAAGCTGCCAACATCAAACATACTGAAATCAAGAAGAAGGCTAAAAATGAATACATCATTAAAGTGAAGAAGATCTTAAAATACAAACTCAGTAGAGGAAATATCTTCAAGGCAACCTGAGTAATTCCAGTCATTAGATACACCACTGGAATGGTGGACTGGATTCAAGCATAACTAAAAGTCCTGGATAGGAATACCAGAAAAATAAAAACAATGAGTCATGCCCTTCATCCATGTAGCAATGTTGGCAGATTCTACTTACCAAGGAAAATAGGTGGGTGTGGAATGTTCTAAGTACACCAGTCAATTGAAGAAGGAAAAAGGGGCATTGGAAGAATGAGTATCTGCAGGGCAATGAAAAAGATGCACTGAAACTATTATAACATGAAGGCTTACTCAGTACTGGAAAGACCAAATTGGCCCACAAGAAAGGCTAAATGAAGAATAGAAAAAAAGATACAGCAAGGCCAGTAAACAAATTCACGAAGACACATACATTAGCCAGCAAAGCAGATAACAACAAAGCTTGGCAATGGCTAAAGGCTGAAGAAACAGAGTGGCTAATTCTGGCTGCATAAGACTGAGCCCTTAAGAACAAATCCATACAAAACCAGAATTGAGAAGACAGACAGCAACAGACAGCGAATGAAACCTCTACAAAAAAAGATTTAAAAAATAGTGGGCCACCTAGTTAGCTACTGCAAGAAAATTATACAGATTGATACAATAGTGCATTGGAATATCTGCAAGAAATACTGAAATACTTGAAGCAACAATATCTATCTATCCCAGGTACATGGGAAGGACTTGATAGGTAGATAAAAATGTCAAATCCAGTCTAAACATTTGGCTATCTCTGCGACCAACAATAATAATAAATTATATAGTTGAGAAGAATTTATCAAGTAGAATGCAACCATGTTTGAGACAATTACAGACCCAGTTCTAAGATTCTAAGTGTACATCCTTGCCACTCTGAACAAAATACTGGTAAGCAACAAGAACGTATGGATGTCCCAGAGTTACTAAGAAAGATCTCGGTGGAATGCATGATCTAATTCTGCCTGGCAATGAATCATCAGCCAACTTTTCAACATTCCAAACTGCAGAGCAATGCTGTATTACTCTTGTTTTCCACATCTGAAGATAGCTAAAATGTCATTTAACTAGCCAGCAAAAAAAATACATGGATGGATAAGCTGCCACAGATTTACAGCATGATGCAGTAGCAAATATTTATCATTTTTCTCCTTCTGAGAATGCAGAGAAAGAGAAGAATGAGATACATGGGTCAGCAGTATGCCATAAAGTTCAACCCAGAAGAAAAGCAACTGGGATTCCTGGACTATTTAATCTGGAAAGAGAATTGCAGGTTGAGATGAGATTTTGTATTAAATTAAAAGAAAAAGGGGGACAGTTGTCTCAACACCATTTCTCATGCACCCACCAAATGTATACTGTAATTTTGAAATCATCTATCTTTTTTCTCAGGGTCCAGCTTCAGCTGCACATACCCATTGGGAAAACATTGTTTTAAATGTTCTGTATTTTTTAATTTTAATAAAAAAATATCCTTATCCTTCATGATTTTATTTAAGTGTCATTGCCTCTTTATTTCTCCAGCATATTGTCCATCTTTATCTATTCTTGTGCCTGCAAAAACAAAATGACTAACCACTTTTGCTTCTTTGCTTTCAATAGGAATTTATTTAGTATTCTGGTTGAGATTACATTTGTCTTCTTAAAATTTAAGATTAACTCAGCTAGTTCACTTTCATTTTTTTTACTTTTGTAACAAGCTCTGCTAAGCTTTCTTTTCCTTCAGTTAACAAAGTAATCTGTATATTATGATAGATTGCTCTGAATATGCCTTGGATCTTTTCTTCTTTAATATTTTGAGGATATATTTCTGTTTTAGTTTCCATGGTGCTTTTTTTCTTACACACAAATTAAGTGCACTGATGTGTGCCTTATGCTATCTTACATTCTCACCATGTCCTTCAGGTCAAATCTTGTTGGCACACCAATCGTTTTTAATTTATAAATTTAATCTATATAGTTAACAACAATATAACAATCATGGTTTAACTCACAATCTGGATCTGAAAGTGTCTTGATTGACTGCATTGCATTTCTCACTCTTCTACTTTCTAGTATGTAGGCAGTTTGATTCTGATGCTGACATAATGGCCCCATACCCCAACTGGTGCCCACCCCAGCCTCTGCAGCCCCACTGCCAGCATGGGCCGGCCAGCTCAGATGGTGGACCCAGGGGA
The DNA here is from genome assembly GCF_001527695.2 of Protobothrops mucrosquamatus. Lineage (NCBI taxonomy): Eukaryota > Metazoa > Chordata > Lepidosauria > Squamata > Viperidae > Protobothrops > Protobothrops mucrosquamatus. The sequence goes on along the minus strand of NW_015386515.1, from coordinate 1,331,439 downwards.
CCTGGATTTTTCAGCAGAGACCCAGGGGACCTGGATTTTTCATCGCCCACATCTGGACCTACATGCAACAATATGGAGCTGACATAGCAACCAAAGGAGTCAAAGTGAGAGTGCTGACGCTGACACTAGAGGGCACCGCAGCAAAGTGGATGGTCACCCTCCACAATGATGATGCCCCAGAGCTAAGCAGCTTTAACCAGTTTATGATGGCACTCCACAGGAGATTTGAAGATCCATTAAGCGATTACAAAGCTTAAATCCAAATCAAAGCCATTAGTCAATGCCACTGATCCATGGCCATATACAGAGGAGTTCCGTGAGGCTGGTATGCAGACTGAATGATTGGCTGCAGAACTTGCTCATTAAGTGTTTCCAGGATGGGTTAAACAACAATGTCTACAATGCCTGCATCTCAAGGGGGAGGGGCTGCAGGCTTCGCAGTTGGTACATCCTGGCAGAGGAAGCTGAAATGGACCTGTGCCGCTCCCCGCACTGCTACAACTGGGGCTGGAAGAAGTCTTTCCCAATGGAGAGGAGAGATGGCCTGAAATGGGAGGGGGAGAGCCAAGCCTGTGAAGACATTCCACCACCGGCTGTTTCAAGTGTGGGAAGGAGGGCCATCGAGCTGCAGATTGCTACACATCCCACTTGACCCCAAAGAGCAACCCAGAGCCAGCTAAAAAGCTGGGGAAACCACCTCTGAGAACCCACAAAATGACACTAAAGGGGACAGAGGTTGTTGAGCTCACCTTCCCCCTTCTGGGGTGAGGCTGGAGCTCTGACCAAAGCCCCACAGGACCTGATCAGGAGCGACACTGACACTGATGAAGACCCCTTGGTAAGTCGGGACTCTCCTCCTGTAACCATCCCCACAGACCTTGAGGTTCCCTCCTCTGGGGAATAAAGGGGATTGGTCACTTTTTTAGACTCGGGCTGTACCAGATGCCTGGTCAACTCTAGAGTGGTGGATAAATTGGGACTGCGCCTGAACCTAAGGTCCCTGTAGCTTTTTGCCAACTAGATGGAACTGTGGCAGGAGGAGCCCCTGCAACATTTGTCACTGAACCGGTGGTGATGAGAATGGGGGCACACATTGAGACTTTAAGTTTTATTGTGACCCTGGGGATGGAGGGACCATTAATCCTAGGCATGGCATGGCTTTTAAAGTGGAAGCCTTATGTGAATTGGAAGAAACAGATTCTAAAGTTTAGGCAGCAGAACAGTGACGAAACCACAAGAGGGGCCCTGGCTAACCCCACCTCACTTACCCCATCAAAGGAGGAATTAGGTGGAGCCATATGAGGGCAGTCACCACCAGATCCACGCATCCCCTGGGAATATTGGGACTTGAGAGCAAAAAGTGGTCAGATGAGCTCCCCCCTCACCAACCAACAGATTTCTCCATTGAGATCCTTCCAGGGGCAAAGCTACCCAAATGAAAACTATACTCAATGACCCCAAAAGAGCTTCCAGAACTTCGAGACAAAAACTTAAAAGGGGGTTTCTTTCAATCTACTAAGCCGCGGGTAGCCACCCCAGTGCTTTTTAGGGAAAAGAAAGATGTCTATGCATGGACTGTAGAGGAATGAATGCCATTTGCATTGAAAACGTTTACCCCCTTCCATTAATGAAAGACATCTGGCTAAAGGGAAGATTTTTCACTAAATTGGACTTACCGGAAGCATATTACAGAGTGATAATGAAAGAAGGGGACGAGTGGGAAACTGCATTTAACTCTCCCCAGGGATGTTTCTAGTTCCAGGTTCTCCCCTTTGGGCTCCAGGGCACTCTTGTGATGTTCATGCAACTGATAAATGAAGCCCTGCAGGAAGAGCTATACAAAGGAGTACTGGTGTACCTGGATGACATTCTGATTTATACTGAAACCATGACAGAGCATGTGAAATTGGTGTTAACAGTGCTTAAAAAACTCTGCACTGCCCAACTGTATGCTAAGCATTCCAAATGCGAATTCCACAAAGACAAAATTGACTATTTGGTTATCATATATCCCATAAGGGCAAAGAAATGCACCCTGAAATGATGTGAGCTGTCCTTGACTAGGTTCCACTCCAGACCCGGAAGCAGTTTCAAAGTTTCTTGGAGTTTGCAAATTTCTATTGCCAGTTCATACCTTCTTTTGCCTAGATAGCCCTACGCATTATGAACTTGTTAAAAATGAAAGGGGAGGGGAAGCATAAATCCAGCCAATCTTTAAAATTGTTGATGGAGTGACAGGCTGCTTTTGAGAAATTAAAGTGGCTGTTTGCTGCTGAACTGGTGCTGAAGCACCTGGACCCAAATGCCCCCTTCATCATCCAAACAGATGCTAGCGATGTAGCTGTGGGGGCTGTATTATTACAAAAAAACCAACAAATGGGGAGTTTACAACCCTGCATGTACATCTCAAAGAAACTCATGGAAACAGACCAGCGATGGGCAGTATGGGAAAAGGAAGCTTACACTGTGCAATGGGCACTCCTGACCTGGAGACACTTCCTAGAGGGAAGCAAAGTCCCCTTTGAGGTCTGGACAGACCATAAAAATTTAGAGGCCCTAAAAACCCCTAGGAAACTGTTCCCCAAACAGGCCCACTGGGCACAGTTCTTTAACTGGCTCAATTTCACTTTATGCTATATCCCAGGGGGGTGTAATTTTTTAGCAGACGCTTTATCTAGAATGCCACAATACAATGGCGCTAAGCTAGAACTTTTCTGACCAGTTATCCCCTCACAGCAAATAGCAGCCCCAGTCATTACAAGAGCTCAAGTAAAACAGCCTAAGCCCATGCCTATCAAAGTAATCGAAGCACTGAAAGCAGCCTTAAAAGATGACAACTGGTTTAACAATCATAAGAATGACTTCATTTTGCATGAGGGCCTTGCTTGGGTTGGAGGAAAATTATATGTCCCCAAAAGTGAAAGGACTATGGTCCTGGAAAAGGGTCATGACTTAAAAATAGCAGAACACTTTGGGTTCATGAAAACCCCACACCTGATAAAATGCCAATTCTGGTGGCCATCCATGAAAAAAACACATTGAGGCATACATGGCTAGTTGCCCAGTATGCACAGCAGCAAAATGACATCCAGGGAAAGTGCCAGGACTCCTACAGCATGTGGCAAGACCCCAGGCTCCTTGGAAGGAAATCTCTATGGACTTAAGAGCTGAGCTTCCTGAAAACTCAGGAAACTCAGTTATTTGGGTCATGACAGACATGTTTTCCAAACAGGTGCACATCATACCCTGCTCAAAGATCCCTTCAGCCTGCACTCTAGCTAAGCTCTTCATACAGCACATCTACGGGCTACATGGGGTGCCAGAGTGCATAATCTCAGACCGGGGAGTTCAATTCACTTCACAATTTTGGCAAGAATTTTTAAAATTATTAGGCACCAAGCAGGGACCCAGTAGTTCCCATTATGCACAGATGAATGTAGCCTGTGAACGGGCTAGAGATCCTAGAATAATATTTAAGATGTTTTATTATTTACCAGCAAGATAACTGGTTGGACCTCCTCCTATTTGCAGAATTAATACATACTAACTCCATGCATAGTAGCACTGGGTTCACCCCTTTTAAAGTGGCTATGAGACAAGAATTCATTGCCATGCCAGAACTGCCTAAAGCAGGCCCCAGACTGCCTCATTGGCTGATTGGATCACCCAACTACAAAACACCTGGCTCGCAAGGCACTAGATGAAGCACGTACTGCACACAAAAATCGAGCTGACCAAAAATGTACTAAACAAAAGTATTTTAAATTTGGAGACAAAGTCTACCTTTCCACTAAATACCTCCAATCTAGACAGAGGTCCAAAAAACTGGGCCCCAGATATGTTGGTCCTTTTCCCATTTGTAAAATCACCAACTCTGCCACAGTACAGTTAACACTTCCCAAAAACCTCAGACAAATCCATCGGGAGCCCCTTCAATCCCCATCCCGATCGAAGGGGAACAGCATTTTGGAAGTTAAAGACATTCTTGACTCCCACAAGGACAGAGGAAAATTCCAATACCTAGTACCCTGGAAACATTTTCTCTCTTCTGAAACTGAATGTGTGGATGTGTGGCATGTGCGCAGTCCCAGGCTACTCCAGAGATTCCATAACCAGAGATTCCATAACCAATATCCACATAAACCACGAGACACCCTCTAATCCAGGGCTTTGCACTGGCAGGTGGTACGCTACCCCCTAGCGAAGTGTAGCAGGGGAGGGAACCAGCTAAAGCGGTGCCTCACAGGCCTGGAGGAGACCAGTTGGAGCTGCAGGGCTCGGCAGAAGTCCCAGGATCTGCACATGCGGCTACATGCTGATTGGAACTTCTGGCACACCTGGAAGAGAAAAGGAGGAGGAGGAGAAAGGTGGAGAGAGGAGAAGCTATAAAAGGAGCAGGCTTTGGCAGGAGAGGGAGAGAAAAAATACAGGGAGAAAGAGAGAAAATAGAAGAGGCTTTTGTTAGTGAAGTGGTGAGAGAGTGAGTGAGCGGCCTTTGGAAGCAATGGGGCAGTGGGTGAGAGAGAGAGAAAGTGGCCTTTGGAAGCAACGGGGCAGTGATGAGAGAGCAAGCAAGCAAGTGGCCTTTGGAAACAATGGGGCAGTGAGTGAGAGAGAGAGAGCGAGCAGCCTTTGGAAGCGACGGGGCAGTGAGTGAGAGTGAGCGAGCTAGCAGCCTTTGGAAGTGACGAGGCAGTGAATGAGAGAGAGTGGCCTTTGGAAGCAACAGGGCAGTGAGCATGAGAGAGAGTAGCCTTTGGATATGATGGGGCAGTGAGTGTGAGAGAGAGCAAGAGCGGCCTTTGGAAGCAACAGGACAGTGAGTGTGTGTGTGTGTGTGAGAGAGAGAGCGGTCTTTGGAAGCAACGGGGCAGTGAGTGAGAGAGCAAGCAACCAAGTGGCCTTTGAAAGAGACGGAGGAGTGGGGGAGAGACCAAGCAAGAGAACTTTAAAAGAGATGGAGGAGTAAGTGAGAGCGAGCAAGTGGAGGCTTTTGCAAGCAAAGTGTGAGTGAGTGAGATTGAGGGAGAGGTTTTTGTGAGCAAAGTGTGAGTGAGAGGAGGGGCTTTTGCAAGTGAAGGGTGAGAGAAAAAGAGAAAAGTGAGGGGGAGAAGGGAAAAAGAAAATGCATTGACTTCTGAGTTCCTCTGTTGCAGTAGAAGGAAGCATTAACATTGAACCTCAACCTTTTACTTTTCCATAATATTATAAACTAGCCATTTCTATAACAACAAAGAATCTAACCAGTAAAGCCCCAAATCCCCCTCTTTTTAGTCATCAAATTTTTGACACCTTGCTAAGCACTGGTGGTACTCGAATATTGTCATGTCCTAAAAGTGGTACAATCTGTGAAAAGGTTGAAAAGCCCTGCTCTAATCATTCTCTGTCTCTCTTTCTCTTTCCAGGACTAACATCCCTGTGAAGGGGGGCAGCAAGTCAGGCTGTCCTCCCCATTGCTTGTGCTGCAGCCTGCCACAACCTGGAGAGGGAGAAGTATGGGGGGGGATAAGAGGGCCTGTTGTAAAAGGGGGAAAGGGGGGAAACCAGTGCAGACAGGAAGCAGAGATATGAACCAGCTTCATCTGGCTGCTTCAAGGACTTTTGGGCACCCAGGAACTGGGAATGGAATACTAACTGCTTCTTGAAGTGTTCTGCTCTCAAAACATCCAGCTACCATCCTACTGGACATTGATGAACTGGTTAAAGGTGGGAGGGCTAAAGGTTTGGAACAATGTAGCAATTTGTACAGGTTTTCTTCAGATCTGGCCTTGCTTTCATTGCATAAAGTTGTCTCTAGTAAAAGATCCTTGTAACCTTCAGAGGGAGTCAAGCATTTTCCTTTCTTAGTGAGCCAGCTGGGGCAGAGTTGACAGGTTTTCTTTTTCAATATCATTGCCAACTCTGTTATTTTGAATAATGCATGATAGGAGTTGGATTGTCATCTGGTTTAAAGCCTCCATCCAAGTTCACCTACTCTCAAAACATCTAATTTAGGGCATTTCATTTCTGCTTTGAGAATTTTAGGTTTTCTTTGATTTACACTTCTCACATGCCATGTTCAAATTATGTTTGTAAAAGAAGGAACTCCCTGTTCAGTACAGGCACCATTAGTAATCAGACTTCCTTGCAACCTAGTTTGATCATCTCATCTAAATTTACTTGTGAAAATAACTTTCTTATTCAGCAGGCAGAGGAATATTTTCTAAACTGCCTGCCTCATTTTATCGCACCCAGAATTATACAAATGAGCCATCTATGTACAGTTTCTTTGTCAAAATACTGAAATGATTCATCATTGCCATTTTTCTGGGTTTGATTTGGAGTTCTTCTCCTAATTATTCATTTCCATCATACTTGCAGAACCACCTGGCATCAGCCCCTTTAACCAGCAAAGCTGATCCTATCAATTTCTCTCACTTCCACTATAACTGTCTAAGATCATTGGAGTCTTCAGACCAGTAGGGGACCAGTAATAGTCCCCAAAGAGGACTCCATAAAGAAGTGCAAGTGGTTGTAAGCTGATCTTTTTAACCCATTTTCTTCTCTCTTGGAATTTAGGAGATTGGAAATTGGAGACCCTTTGACATTTATCTTACTGGATCTTTGAATTGCATCCATATTTTTTATTGCTTGTGTCCTCTCTCATTAACAGAATAGAAATCAGAATAACAGAGTTGGAAGAGACCTTGGAAGTCTTCTAGTCCAGCCCCCTGCTCAAGCAGGAAACCCTAATACCATTTCAGATAGATGGCTGTCCAGTCTTTTCTTAAAAGCTTCCAGTGATGGAGCCCCCACAAATTCTGGAGGCAAGCTGTTCCACTGGTTAATTGTACTCACTGTTAGGAAATTTCTCCTTAGTTCTAGGTTGCTTCTCTCCTTAGTTAGTTTCCATCCATTGTTTCTTGTCCTGCCCTGCTTTGGAAATAGGTTGACCCCCTCTTCTTTGTGGCAGCCCCTCAAATATTGGAACACTACTATCATGTCACCCTAGTCCTTCTTTGCACTAGTCTACACATATCCAATTCCTGCAACCATTTTTCATATGTTTTAGCCTCCAGCTAAATAACAACAAATAATCTTTGTTGCTCTTTTCTGTACTCTTTCCAGAGTCTCTACATCTTTTTATAATATAGTGACCAAAACTGGATGCAGTGTGATCTTACTAAAAAGGTACTAATACTTCACGTGATATTGATTCTATCTCTCTGTTTATGCAGCCAAGGATTGCATTGGTTTTTTGGCTGCCACCGCACATTACTAGCTAATATTTAAGTGATTGTCCAGTAGGACTCCAAGATAGTTACTAATAGTTACTGCTTTTGAGCCAGGTTTCACCTTATCTGTACTTGTTCATTTGGTTTTTCTTGTCTAAGTGTAAAACCATACTTTTCTCTATATTGAATTTCATTTTGTTGGATAAGGCCCAGTGTTCAAGTCTGTCAAGCTCCATTTGGACCTTGAGCCTATCATCTGAGGTGTCTGCAAAATTTGCTAATGAAGATATTGAAGACCACTGGGCCTAAGACGGAATCTTGGGGAACCCCTCTGCTTACTTCCCTCCTTGTAGATGTAGTTCCATTAAGGACTACACATTGACTGCAGTGCAGTGATGCTATCTATCCCACATTTTTCTAGTTTACCAAGAAATAGGTTGTGATCTACTTTGTCAAATGCTTTGCTGAAATCCAAGAATACTATGTCCACAGTATTTCACTGGTCTACTAATTTAGTGACTTTGTCAAAAAAGGAAATAAAATTTGTCTGGCATGATCTGTTTTTGACAAACCAATGTTGGCTTCTGGTTATCATGTTGCTTGTTTCTAAGTGTTCGCAGATCTGTTTTTTAATTATCTTTTCCAGGATCTTCCCAGGTATGATGCCAGACTGACTGGTCTGTAGTTTCCTGGATCTGGTTTTTTTCCTTTTTGAAGATGGGAACCACATCAGCTCTTTTCCAGTCCTCTTTAGTTCCCTGGTGCTCCAGGATCTTTGAAATATATGATTCAGTGGTTCCAAGATCACATCTGCCAGCTCCTTGAGAATTCTGGGGTGTAATCCATTAGGTCCTGGTGATTTGAACTAGTCTAGAGCAGCAGGTGTTCTCTTACCATTTTCTTGCTTATTTTAATTTTTATTTTGAGTCTGTCTTTTACGATTATGTTTTTGGTGTGAAACCAGGAAGTTTCATTCTCATAAGATACATTCACTTGCTCAATCCAGATTAAAATGCTGTTTTCTTAGTTCCTAATATTTTAATTACTACTTATATTTCCTTTTAATCTAGAGCACCCAACTGTTAAAATTCACCCTCCCATAGAAACACAAAAAGTCTGTAGGATTTGTTTTTGTTATACAGAACCAATTTCAGCACCAGAGACAGCTCCATTCTCTGCAATGCTATGATATCTGCAATGGGATGATGATGATGAT
>NW_015386515.1:1314860-1322647 GCF_001527695.2 Protobothrops mucrosquamatus | reverse complement strand
GATGATGATGATTATGATGATGATGATGATGATGATGAGACCTTGGAGGTCATCTAGTCCAACCCCCTGCTCAGGTAGGAAACCCTATACCATTTCAGACAAATGGCTGTCCAGTCTCTTCTTAAAAACTTCCAATGTTGGAGCATTCACAGCTTCTGGAGGCAGGTTTTCCCACTGATTAATTGTTCTGTCAGGAAATTTCTCCTTAGTTCTAGGTTGCTTCCCTCCTCAAATAGTTTCCATCCATTGCTTCTTGTTCTGCCTTCAGGTGCTTTGGAAAATAGCTTGACTCCCTCTTCTTTGTGGCAGCCCCTGAGATACTGGAACACTGCTATCATGTCACCCCTCGTCCTTCTGTTCATTAAACTAGACACACCCAATTCCAGCAACCATTCCTTATATGTTTTAGTCTCCAGTCCCCTAATCATCTTTGTTGCTCTTCTCTGTACTCTTTCAAGAGTCTCAACATCTTATTTACATTGTGGTGACCAAAACTGCAGGCAGTATTCCAAGTGTGGCCTTACCAAGGCATTGTAAAGTGGTATTAACACTTCACGTGATCTTGATTCTATCCCTTTGTTAATGCAGGCTAGGACTGTGTTGGCTTTTTTGGCAGCTGCAGCACACTGCTGGCTTATATTTAAGTGATTGTCCACTAGGACTCCGAGATCCCTCTCACAGTTACTACTACTGAGCAAGGTACCACTTATACTGTACCTGTGCATTTGGTTTTTCTTGCCTAAATGTAGAACCTTGCTTTTTTCACCATTGAATTTCATTTTGTTAGATAGCGCCCAATGTTCAAGTCTGTCATGATGATCATCATCACCAGCTTGGTTTTCATGTAAACTGATTATCACTTAAGAATCAGCATTCAGTTGGTGCAGAATTCAGTGCTCTGTTTGGCTGTCATTTATCCAATGAACACTCCCAAACATACTGTAACTATGGGATCATAATTAAGTCACACAAGTATTGATGGAAATTCCAGGATTTTGACTCTCTTTATTGTTTTCCTAAATAAATAATAGTTCAAAAGTTAATTTTATAGCATACATTTACATATTCTGATGGATTTCAAATGTTATAATTAGAACCTCTATTTTTCTTCTTCTTTTTTGTATAATGGTACAGTTTCTCCAGAAACATTCTAGAACAAGACAACAAGCCTAAATAAATTAGTAGAATGAAACCAGTAATATCAATCTTCCTTCTGAGATTAGAACAGCTATCCAGCCCCATTCCTCATTCCAAGTGTACATATATATTCATAATTATTTCACGGGAATGTGCTACACTTTAGCTGCAATTATTAGTGCATATATAGCATTGAGCTTGGTAAAACCTCTGAGTACATAGGATACACTGTTAATATTCTTATTTTCTAGTTCCAAAAGCTTTTCATTTAATTAAGTGTAACCTCATAGTTTAAATATTTAACACTCATTTTCAAAATTAAAAAAATATTTATACTAATGAAATTTAAGACTAAAGAATCAGACTAATAAAGATAGGAAAGTCCTTCATTGCATAATATACTGATATGAACAGGGAGGTTTTTGTAGCAACTAAAACAATGCTTCTGACTGACAGTCAGGTAGTTCAGCACCTTGTGTAAGATGCATCTAATGAACCACAAACAGGCCATGAAATGTTGAGATATTTTGCTGTTAAGCATATAGTGTGGATGATCCTTTCAACAAGCCCTGGCTCAGTTAGCAGGCATCAGCATGTCTTGTGATTTATGTTTTGTCTAAGAAAGTGTTCCTGTGCTTGTCCTGAATCAACTGCCATCCAGCTCTGCAATATACACACAATTTCCCAAAACAGGGAAAAATTCTCCCTCCATAAACGCTAAACATACCTTTTATTATTTTTCTTTGCCTGTCTTCACCCCATCCAAAAGCTTGCAAGAAGGTGTTTTGCATTGATGTTTAGTACTTCTCTGCAATGTTTCCAAATTATGACCTTTTACAAAAAGGATATTTTCAAACCATACATTTTCTGTATTAAATTAAATGCATCACAGATCACACTTGTAGTCATCTAGTTTCAAAGTCATCTCATTTCAAAGTGTTATAATCATTGTCATATTTAACAAGCAAGGCATGATGGTGTTTCTTTTGTCCATTATGTAGATATAAAAATATTGACATTGCTCATCATCTCTAAATCCATTTAACTATGTATAATATTTCCCCCATGTAGATTATTTCCATTTTCCCAGCATATTTTTTTTAAATTTTAAATATTACTTTCCCCACAATACTAGCCTTCACATCCTAAATAAGGATGAAATATTATTGCCGAGAACATATATTTTTAATTCTTGTGCGTCTTTCAAATTAATTGTCCAGTTCCAAGAAATCCCTACTCCCTGACCATCTATCTCGCAAAGGTGTCATATGCAGACAAGACCATACTTTCCACGGAGTTCCAGAACTCGCCTCTTTGCTCCTTATCCCAAGCTGCAAAAGCTCCCCTAAATATATATATTTTACATATTTTTTCACTATGAGTTTCCCTTCCAGGCCCTTTCCTAAAATTGAGACTGATACAGGCGTTCCAGAAAATGCTGCTGACAGAGGCTCATGCCTGATGACAGAGCTACTTCATTGTGTGCAGCACTCTGAATTTTTCATCTCAGTGACAGTGCTTGCTCCATGTCAATTCATGGGCCATGGTGCCACTCATGTGTCACCAGCAAAGGGCATGGGTCTGCATATACCTTGTTTATTATTATTATTATTATTATTATTATTATTATTATTATTATTATTATTATTATTATTATTATTATTATTATTACCATCATCATCATCATCATCATCATCATCATCGCAAATGTTCTTCACTTTGATACCAGTCAAATCAGACTACAGTTCCCTACATCCCACACTAACCAAAGCAAAGTACCACCAGATGGGGATGATGGGAGCCATAGTTCCATTTGATAAGGACCAAATTGGATAAGAACTGGCACCGGCATTTCTCTTTCATGGCTCAACCTGGAGAAATTGGTGTTGGAACTTGGACCCTTAAATCCTAATGATATTTGAAATTATCTGATTCTGGGACTGCCGCTTGTGTAGGAAGGATTTTTAACAACCAAGGACATTTCTAAACATTTCTAACTTAAGCCACATGCTGGTGCATCAGACCATGACTGTTAATCCATTTCAGAAACATCCAATAGGAAGCAAGTAGCTGCCGCATGTTGAGAGACCTATCCACAATCTTTATTCAGCTGAAGTCCCCTGCCGCCTGGGTTAACGAATCTCAGTCTTTTGACTTGTTATTTCAATTATCTGTTCATGTAAATTAACTCTTGCGAAATATTGGTGTAGAAGTCAGCAAATGGTCCTGAAATCTGCAAGGCTTCTTTGATGGATGGAGCAGAAAAGTCTGGGGAGGAGGGGGAGGAGGAGGAGGAGGAGGGGAGAGAGAGGGAGAGGGAGAGGGAGAGAGAGAGAGAGAGAGAGAGAGAGAGAGAGAGAGAGAGAGAGAGAGAGAGAGAGAGAGAGAGAGAGAGAGAGAGAGAGAGAGAGATATGAAACAGAAGCCTGAGAAAAAGGGGAAGAGCTGCATAGGCTCACATATTGATCTGAGATTCCAGCCAAAAAAGCTGTGCTGCAGGCTTCTTGTTTGCATTTCTCAGTGGGTAAGCTTGAATCAGAGATAAAATATCTAACAAGACATCACTGTTCTCCTTCAATTTTGCCTATATTCCCTTTTAAGCATCCGCGCCTATTTGGAAAAGGGGTGTATGTCACACCAAAAGACATCATTTGCAGAGAAGGACATATTTGATGCCTTAAGCTGTGCAAACAAACAAGGCTTTTTTGGTATAGCAACATTGAACATTAATGTTTGGCAAGGATACTGGAGCCTCATACAAAACTGCCCAGGCTTGATTTTCCATTGGACAAGACATGCAGGCTAACTGAGGGTTCAGGGAGGTAAGGGCTGCAGCATGATGCCAGAGGGCAGAGCCCAGAGCTCCAGTGGGTTTGCCACAAGGCAAATGCAAGAGAGACTCAAGAAAGGGGTTGCTTAAGGGATCATTCCCCTGCCTCACTAAAAACAAACAATAAAAAAATCAGTCCTCAAAAATATTGCTTCATCTCCATTCGAGGTTTCCAGTGTATTTCTCACACTCAGGAATCGGTCCTCAGCAAGACCCAAGGATTCAGATGACTTGAAAGGCTATGTGATTTCATCAAGGTCAGCTGAGATACTGTCTGAATCAGCTAATCCTGGCTTGCAAACAGCTGATCGTTGTCTTTGGGGAAAAAATTATGATCAATAAGATGCTCGATGGAGTCCATGTAAAAATGCAGAAGCAGCTGCAACCAGCCCTTGGTGGGTGAGGGACACGGAAACAAGCCCAGAATGTGTCTCCTGGTGCATTTGGGAGCCTCAGAGATCATGCCTGTTCTGAAAGGACAAAGGGATCTTGGAGTCTGCAGCAGATTTTCTTATGTCTTTCCATTTGTCAAGTAGAACCCCCTTCTTATGGAAGAAAGGGGATGTAAAAAAAGATGCTTCACTCAGCAGTGCACCATTTAATTTTGTTTACACTGTATTCAATGACATCCTATCATTTCTATGGATCAGCAGGAGCAGCTTTGGTGTTTCTCTTTTGCATCAGCTTCAGATGCTGGTTCCCAGTCCAAGATGACAAATCCAGAAATTACTCACTACTGTTTATTATTATTATTATTATTATTATTATTATTATTATTATTATTATTAATCATCGCATAGTCAGCCAGATGTTCAGACTTGATTTGGTATTTTTGTCTACCTATTGAGTCCTTACCCAGGACCTGGGATAGGCAGATGTGGATGTTTGATGGTATTACAGATATCGTCGCAGAATGGAAGCAGTTCCTAGTAAGGCCGCCTTTTGCAATTGACTAATGGCGAATTTGTCAATGCCAATGGTGTTCAAGTGGTGCTCCAGTTGTTTTGGGATTGCATCCAAAGCGCCTATTACTATACTTGCTTGCATTTGCCACAGTCTTTCTATTTCTATTTGTAGGTCTTTGTATTTTGTTATCTTCTCCAGTCCTTACCAAGGACCTGGGATAGACAGATGTGGATGTTTGATGGTATTACATATATTATTATTATTATTATTATTATTATTATTATTATTATTATTATTATTATTAATAATAATAATAATAATAATATTCATTTATTAAATTTATATGTTGCCCATCTCACTATCAAGTGACTATGGGCACTTTACATTGTAAATATTCACTAATAGTACTCCCAATACTCCCTAAAGAGTTAGTAACAGGGACAATTCTATGCTGAGGTCAACTGGACTTCTCCCTCAGCCAGTTGTTACCAAGGAAGGCTGTGCAGCCAGCTGCTGCTCTCTTCCCTATGCTGGGCAGCAGGGCCTAACTTCTGGGAATTCTCATCGTCACCCACATCATTGTATTTGCTCTATTAATATGAGCTAAGGAGGTCAAGTAACATCAGCATTAATCAACAATTCCCGATTGCTCTCTCCTTCCTGCCAACAAGTTGCTACTGCTTGGCTGAATCTTCCTGTTCCAGATCTTCTGCAATGGGGTGGAGTAATTTTGTGCATTGGTTTAAAATCACCTTGGTGAGGATATCTGTTTTGTAAGCATTGGCTTGTAGTGCATCTTGCCTTTATTCTATCTATAAGTAAAATTACTGATCAGTTTTGTTTTGTTTGCTCGTCAAGGTGTAAATGGATCACTCCTACCTTTCATAGCAAGAAGCAAACTCACTCAGGCCAGTTTATCTAGAGATGGCTCCAAGTGTTAAGAAAACAGCAAGGTCCTAAATACCTTTTCTTCAGACTCTGAATGAACTTCTGGAGTTGGAGATTATTTATTTCACTTGAAGGCTAGGTGTAACGGCATTTAAGATTGCATTAGACTCAAGAAGGAGACACCTTCCCCTAAATTAATTATGGAGAATACTGCAAAATGCAGCATCCCCACCTAGAAGACCATGAAGCATGGGAGGCTGGGATAGATTTCCGAAAAAACAAAAACACCTTTATTACATAAAAATGGTGCTGTTACAAAAAATGCCACACTATTGGGAATGATAATTAATGATCAGAACCTGTTACAGAAAGTACCGGTTGAACAAATGATAATAGGAAGCAAGATAGGAGCATTTGTGAGAAAGCAGGCTTCTTCTGCGAACATACTGCTGTGACCAATATAATCTATTATTCCACAAATATTCATTCCCTTACAAACTAGCAGGTTATTCTTATGCATATACAGTAGATGGAATTGATTAATCAATGAGGAAATGCCAAGTCAGATTTCTTTAACTGGTGAATGTTTTCAAAGTGCCATTAATGCAGCTCAGGGATCCTCTTTTTGATCTTGTCCAGTAAGGTTCAGCACAGAGATATTGTACTGTCTTCCTTTATGAACTAAACTGGCACGATGCCAGCTTACCTTGCCATGGTCACCAAAGAATAAGACACACACACACACACATAAACATACAATCACAATTGTGGAAAAATTCTCTGCCAGTGATCTGGTCAGGTTTTATAAAGAGTAATCTATTTTTCTGTTAGCAGCTAGAATATTAGAATAGAATAGAGCTGGAAGGGACCTGGGAGGTCTTCTAGTCCAGCCCCCTGCTCATCCAGCCAGAAGGAAGTTGTTAAGTCCGGAGAATAATGGCGCTTGAGACGAAGCATTTCTAACAAGTCTTTATTCTCTGCTTCCAATCTACGAACAAACCGAGCAGAGGCACGCAGGCCTCTATTTATACCTTCTGATCCCCAGGCAAATCCAACCAATCACAAGGCTGTCTTTTCCCGCCTTGCGCATGCGCGCAAGGCCGGTGCCACTCAGTCTGGTCCCGGGCAGCTTTTGCAAATGCCCAGGACTCTTGCAACGTCCCGAGCCTGCTCTTGCAGGCTCAGGACACAAAACCCCTGCCCCCTAGATAAAACAATACGGCGCCCACATGGACGCCATCATAGTGATGGTTATATAATTAACTATTAAGTTAAGTCACACGGGGTGTGTAAGATGTGGGACTGTTCCGTCGTACAGAGACCCAATAGCCCAACATCGTTTTCGTAGAGTCAACCAGCCAGAACCTCCAGTTCAGTTATTGTAATTAACATGCTCACCTTACGTAATCTGCAAGGTATTTGGGAGGGCCTTTGACCCTGAGCGACCTTCTCGGACCTGGGGAACTTGTAGTGTTTTCCCCGTTGCTTCCCACACTAGGTGAATTGCCCTGTGGTTGTCTTGTGACTTCTGTTTGACTTTCCGGCCCGTCTCCTAGGCTTGAGAAGTCAGATCTCTGTTGATCGCTATACCTGGCTGACCTACCACCTATGGAGTTTTCCAACCCCTCTGAACCCATCTCCGTGTTTCCTGACGGAGTGTGATTTTCTTGGCTCCTTCCTGTAGTGTTAGGGTCTAGGGATGCCTCCCTGTTAGCCCTTATGCGTGGGGACATCCTTCTATGAGCCATTTCAGCAAAGGACGTGTTTCCCCTCTGTTTTGCCTGCTCTCTTGCATGTTGTGAGTTGTGAGTATGCTCCCAGTTATTTTCCGTGTCTGGAGTATTGTTTGTGAGGTGTGGATAATTAGTATACCTCCGGTGGGACTCCCAGGCTGGAGTGTGTGTGGGGGTGTCTGTGTGCCCCCGTCCCCATGAATTGCTACCTGAATCTCCTGTGGAACTTGGGTGTTGAGAGCCCGTGTCGTTCCCCACAACCATTGTTGGCAGCAGATTCTGATTCTCAGAAT
>NW_015386515.1:1310745-1311811 GCF_001527695.2 Protobothrops mucrosquamatus | reverse complement strand
TGTTGAAATGTGTGCCTCCAAGCCATGACAGATTGCTTGGGCTGGAAGTGTTCCTTTAAAACTTTCTTCAGATCGGAGTATGACACCGTTTCCAGCGAGTCCGGGGCGATTAGGCTCTCGGCGATCTCAAAGGCGTCTTGCCCACAAATGCACAACAACGTGGCAGCCTTTAAGCCTTCCTCCCTAATCTGGTTTATGCGGAAGTAAGTTTCGACTCTTGCAACATAAGATTCCCACCGCTCGGGGTGAGAGATGTCGAATTCCGCTAAATGCCCAACTTTCGCCATGATCGAGGATCAGGGTCTTCTGCAGCCGCACGCACCCTCCAGCGATTTTGTACTGGCAGGATAACGCTGACTTCCACGCCGTTTTTTTCTTCCGGACTTCTTTGGGTGAGTCTTCTAGCTTTTCTTAGCTGTAGAGACTGGATCCCACCCTCGTCGCCAGTGTTAAGTCCGGAGAATAATGGCGCTTGAGACGAAGCATTTCTAACAAGTCTTTATTCTCTGCTTCCAATCTACGAACAAACCGAGCAGAGGCACGCAGGCCTCTATTTATACCTTCTGATCCCTGGGCAAATCCAACCAATCACAAGGCAGTCTTTTCCCGCCTTGCGTATGCGCGCAAGGCCGGCGCCACTCAGTCTGGTCCCGGGCAGCTTTTGCAAATGCCCGGGACTCTTGCAACGTCCCGAGCCTGCTCTTGCAGGCTCAGGACACAACAGAAGTGATGGGAAAAGATGTTTGGAAATAGAAAAGCTGGTGGGAGAGAAAAGAGCATTGACTGGCCTGGCCCATTTTGAGCTTAGCTTGCCCACTTCCAGCATTGCATTGCCCTGAAGGGAATAAGGCCTCCGAATGGGGAGACTGTACAGGTGAAACTCGAAAAATTAGAATATCGTGCAAAAGTTCATTTATTTCAGTAATGCAACTTAAAAGGTGAACCTAATATATGAGATAGACTCATTACATGCAAAGCAAGATAGTTCAAGCCATGATGTGTCATAACTGTGATGATTATGGCTTACAGCTCATGAAAACCCCAAATCCACAATCTCAGAAAATTA
>NW_015386515.1:1304823-1307251 GCF_001527695.2 Protobothrops mucrosquamatus | reverse complement strand
CCGCGTCCCTCAGACAGGGCTGGCCTTGGCCTCAGAGAGGCATCCCCCTGCCCCCCCTGCCCACCCCCGTACCCCCTAAAAATTTAATAAAACACCCCTCTAGGAAAACCCTCAGTTTTTCTCTCTTTGGTTCCCTTTTTGCTGCGTGCCACCTCTCGGGGTTCCACACCCCGTCATTGAGGCCGGCCCTTAAGATTGTACTGGGCCATGCCTGCGCGAGGGGGGAATCGCGCAGGGCCAGCAGTTCCGACCTGAGGTAAACTCCAGTCATAAGCAGGAGGTCCAACAGCAGAAAACAAAGGGGGGAAAAAAGTCCTCATGATGGTTAAATTCCAGTTCATGGACCCGAGATAGATGGGAAGGAGACTAGCCGCTACAGTTGTTAATTGTCCTCCTCGGCCTCCCTCGGTCCTCGGCCCCCGCAGGTACAGGCCCAAGCATCTGCGTCCGCCCGGGCACTCACCAGCTCCCACTAGGCCCGGGCGCATTCCACCAGGCCCTCGCCAGGTCCTCCGCCAGCCCGCAGGCCAAGTTGTAGGCCGAGTCCTTCGCGGCCTCCGCTCTCACCAAGCCTGCAGGCCGAATCCGGGCCAGATCTTCCGCCGAGCCTGCAGGCCGAATCCGGGCCAGATCTTCCGCCGAGCCGAGTCCCGGCCAGATCCTCCGCCGGGCCGCCAGGCCTTCGGGCCGGATCCTCCGCCGGGCTGCCGGGCCGCTGGGCCGCGGCCTCCGCTCCCGCCGAGCCTGCAAGCCTGCAGGCCGAGTCCGGGCCAGGTCTTCCGCCGAGCCGAGTCCCGGCCAGATCCTCCGCCGGGCTGCGGCCTTCGCCCCATCCATCAAACCCCCGCTGGGCCGAGTCCTCTATCCGGCGACTCCACCCAGCCGAAGACCGGGGAGTCGCCTAGCAGGCCACAGGCTACCGGCGCGCTCGGCTCCCCGAACTGGGGTCGAGGCAAAGCCCTCGAGAGGCCCCCATTTTCTGCTGAAAAACTCCGCTCGTCACGGAGCCACCCCCGGTAGGTCCGCCATCTTCCGCAGCCTCTTTCAGCTTGCTTTGCATGTAATGAGTCTATCTCATATATTAGGTTCACCTTTTAAGTTGCATTACTGAAATAAATGAACTTTTGCACGATATTCTAATTTTTCGAGTTTCACCTGTATATCCTCACCCAAGCATCCACTAGATATTGTTCAGAGCAGAGATAATTGGAGCTGAGAGAAGATTCTCTTGTATTTCACAATTAATCAAGGAAAATAAGTAACCATGTGCTTGTTTCATATTCACAATAGCTATTGCAGGTCTGTAACCCTTTACTGCTTTTAGCAACCATGAGTGGAGGAAGTGTGTCAAAGGGAAAGAAAGACAGTCTCTTAATCTGGGCTCTATTTCTTTTTCATCTGAGTCAGGAAATGACTTGGAGGGGAAAAAAGAGGAGGGGCAGGTGGGATCTCAGAAATCTCATTTGGGCAACGGGCAACTATGGCTTCCTTTTCTATCGTTGTCAAAGCAACCAGGTGGCAGAGTTTATAAAGTGGAAGCATTGGCATAGCCAAAATAAATAAATAAACAAACCCAGGTGGGGAAATTTCATTGGGAGTAATACAGGCTCAAGCCAAGGACTCCTGGCCTGGCACCAAGTGGCCAGTCAGTGAGGTTCATCTCTGCAACTCTGGGGCTGGAGGCATAAAACAGCCCCAGACAATCTTACTCCAGGGCCAGATCTCATGTACCATCTCCCCAGCTTTTGTGTCCAAAAGTCCCAAGTCCTGGTTTCTACTCAGACCTCCCAAGTATGCTCACCCTCAAAAGCCCGACCTCCCAATGTAACTGGTTTTAAATCAAAATATTTAAATCATGACATTTTCTTGCCAAAACAAGCCTAGGGAACATAGCAAAATCATATCTTTCTGATTAAATGCTAAAAAACACAATAAGAGTTTACACAAGTATTCATTCAATATAATGCAACTATGGAAAAGGATACCTTTTACATATATAGACAAAAATATTTCACGTAGAGAGATTTTAAAGGGGGAGATTCAACAATGACTACTATTTGAGTAGAAGGAGCATCTCCTTAGAAGTAGCCTACTCCATTAATGGAACCATTTTCAATACAGCATCCACAGATATTAGGGTGGAAGGCTGTATCTCTCCAAGTAAGCTAGCCATATCTTTAGGTCGCCATCCATGAATTATACTATATCCCAAGTGGAAGCAAGTTGGAATAGAGACTTCCGGTGGCAGGCGACTTCGCTGGACGCAGCTGTTTGCTGCTCCCGCCTGTTTCCGCGTAAAAGCCGTTTTGACAGCCTGCATCAGCTGTCAAACGGCTTGATACCTTTCCCCTGGGCATAGGGGGATAGGTGAGCTGCCCGAGGTAGGAGTTGAGTTCCCGAGTCGTCCCTTGTGGACGATGTAGGTGAG
>NW_015386515.1:1288560-1303390 GCF_001527695.2 Protobothrops mucrosquamatus | reverse complement strand
CCTACTTATGTAGAATAATATTTTGTGGAGTTAGGGATATTAATAGTAGTTTACTTTTAGTTGAATAGTATCCTGGGATTAGGTTTGGGAAGTCCGGGGGGGTGGGGGGTGGGGGGTGGGGCTTTTATTATAGCATTGTGATGTACTTGTGATGTGTTTTTTTTTATGATGAAAATAATAAAAATTTATACTTGAAAAAAAAAAAAAGTTGGAATAGAGATACATTATTTGTATTTCAAAAAGTCACAATGGCTGCCAAAATTTCAAGATGATAACTGCAAACACAAGGCAGAGTTTGTACCACTCTAATGACACCAGTAGGATTCAAAAACCTCCAGTAATGGAACATCCACAACTCTGGGAGGCAAGCTGTTCCACTGATTGTTCTCACTGTCAGGAAATTCCTCTTTTGTTCCAGACTGAATCTCCCTCTGATGAGCATTCATCAATTGCTTCTTGTCCTACCTTTGGGTGCTATGGAGAATAAATTGACCACCTCTTCCCTGTGGCAGCCCTTCAAATATCGCCTGATCCTTCTCTTTGTTAGGCTAAATGTATCTGGTTCCCTTAGTCGTACATCATTTAGCTTCCAGATCCCTTGTCATTCCTTATTATTATTTTTTTATTATTCTGTATGGACAGCATTGAAAAGAAGCTATTCCAAGTCTTCTGTTGAAGGAAAAATGGGGACTTCCTCCTGAACTTCATTCACCTGAACATGCATAAAATCAGTTTTAAAAACGCCTGCTTTTAAAGAACTGCTCCCTCTCCTCTTCCCATTGCCATAGTAGTGTCTAAGTACAAATATTTGAGAAACCAAACAGAAATACTATTTACATAAAAGATTACATCAGGTCAAGCGATCCAAGACTTCAAGTCAGGCAGTTCATACCAATTTCTAGAAAGTAATTACTTTATCTTCAGTTTTGTTTCCATAGCAAAGTAACAATGTACTAGATATTTTTTCTGAATTAACAACTGTACCTTTATTCTACATTGCAGCAGGAGGACTGGATCCTTTCCATGGTTTTATCCTAGGTTTATAATGGAGCAAGCCTCCCTCTTGCAAAATACCAATTTCAATCTTCAATGACAGCACTTCTCCCATCCTCTAATATTCTGCTAAGAAAGAAAAGGAAGAGAAAAGTTGGGATGAGGGAAAGAGGATGGAAAGGAGACAGGGCAGAAAAAGGATGAGTCCCTTGTCTTCCACAGAGTCAGTCCCTATACCTCCAGCATTTAGCCCTGAACACAACACTCTTGAGAAAATCCAGCCTCATCTGGACAGAAAGAATAAAACACTACCCAATGTTGTGTGTTATGGGTTGGGGTAAGGGTTGGCAATGAGTAGATGAAGCAATTATGCTTAAGATAGCCTATGTCAGTGGTGGCGAACCTATGGCACGCGTGCCAGAGGCGGCACTCGGAGCCCTCTCTGTGGGCACACATGCCGTTGCCCCAGCCTTGCCTCCTCCCATGACCCCCTCCTCACCAGCAGCCCCCCTGGAGGAGAGTCGTCCCCGAGTGTGGCCCACGCGGAGCAGCGCAGCCAAAAACATGGCAGCCAGGCAGCATAGACAAGACTCTGCCCTCACACCCCATCGCGCACAGTTGATGCTGCGGGGCGCGGGCAGAGGGCATGGCCGCAATGGTGCTGCTGGGCTGCCTGGGTGATCTGCGGCAGGCCCTGGAGGCGTTCAGTGGCCCTGCAGGCAGGCGGGGTGGGGGCGGGGCAGGGTGTGGAGCGGGGGCATGGCCAGTTTTTGGGCACTCGGTCTGTAAAAGGTTCGCCATCACTGGCCTATGCTTTCCAGCCTACCCCCATCCCCATCCAAAGGAGATATGGGAAGAGTGCACTAAAAAAAGTGCAGGTAGCCCTCAACTTACAACAGTTCTTTTAGTGACCATTCAAATTTACAATGACATTGAAAAAAGTGACTTATGACTGTTTTTCACACGACCATCGCACCATCCCCATGGTCATGGGATCAAAATTCAGATGCTTGACAACTGAACCATATTTATGACGGCTGCAGTGTTCTGGGGTCATGTGATCGCCTTTTGTGACTTTCTAGCAAGCAAAGTCAATGGAGAAGCCTGATTTAATTAACAACCGTGTTACTAACTTTACAACTGCAGGGATTCACTTAACAAATGTGGCAAGAAAGGTCATAAAATGGAGCAAGACCTACTTAACAACTGCCTTGCTTAGCAACAGAATTTTTGGCCTTGGTTGTGATCATAAGTCAAGGACTACCTGTATGTAGAGGTCATACTGCTTCAAGCCCCAATGACTAGGGCCAAAATTAGTTGATTTCTTGAGCAATGAGCAAAGAAGCAATACTAACTGAAAAGAAAGCCAGAATATGAGAATCCTTGGTCAACAAAAAGCCTTTTATTTTGGCCTCCCATTATGTAAATACTTTATTTTAAAGATGGAGTTCCTTGAAGTCAGATTTCTTGAGAGAAGAAAGGCTGAAGAGCATCTTCCTTCCTTCCTTCCTTCCTTCCTTCCTTCCTTCCTTCCTTCCTTCCTTCCTTCCTTCCTTCCTCTCCGTCTCCCTTCTCTCTTCTGTCACAACAATATCTTCTATCTTACAACAAGATCCTCCCATGCCTACAGGAGAGGCTCCAATGGATTGAGCGTTTCCAACAAGAATGGGAGAATTTACATTGCTCCCTGTGCTCACATATTTCTATGACACTGTGGACAGAAATGGCCTGCCCAGCTATATTTCCTCTCCTGTATAAAGAAAGGCATCACTTTCTCATTGCTGTAAACCTCCCATGATTTCATTTCCCACCTGGGAAATGAACTTCAAAGACCCATTTGATGTTGGTAAGGAACCTCATCAAGGGCAGAAGAGGCTCTTATTGCGCTCTGGAGTCAAGGGTCACTGGTTACTTATGCCTCCCAATCATGATTAAGAACAAGTGGTCGTGCCAAATGACTGGCTGTGTAGGGACTAAATGGAGATAAGCCAAGAGAAGCTTTATGCTGAGCTTTACATAATGCACTCTGACATTTGCCACTCCAGTAAAATCCGGAACAATCCTGTGACAAGCTTCACAATCTGATCCTCCTTCCAAAGTATCAAGGCAACTTCCCTAACTATTACTCCAAAGCAGTGAGATGTGTGAGGGTTAAATCCTTCCAATTGTCCTACTCCAACAAAGCAGGGCCACAATGGTCAACGGAAATCAAAAGAGTGCCGATTCTTCCTTTAGGCTAAGTTGTCTTAAGACAGTGATGGCGAACCTTTTAGAGACCCAGTGCCCAAACTGCAACCCAAAACCCACTTATTTATCACCAGGTGCCAGGTGGGCGTGGCCATGGTGGGCGGGGGAGACTGGGTGGGCAGGGCCAGGGCCATGGGGGCCAGTCCCTCACCATCTCCGGGGCACGGCAAGCGTGCCCACAGAGAGGGCTCTGAGTGCCGCTTCTGGCACATGTGCCATAGGTTCGCCACCACTGTCTTAAGAGTTGGTCGGGAAGCTCAGGATGTTTCCTACTTCCTACTATCCAAAAGGCTTGGATCCTGCACAGAGAAGAGCTCCAGTCTCTCCCTCCAATTTCTTCATGGTGCACAGTGGTTTTGCAGGAAAAGCCAAATCAGCTTTACCTAGTGGTTACAATATTTCCCTGGACAATTCTGTGGTCATTCCTACAGTCCTTAATACATTAGGGTGAAATGGCTATCCCAGGCAGCTGATTCTGAGAATCAGTGCAGCTGCTGGGGAAGGGGGGAGATGAATTATTGATGGTGTCTAATGACTGGATAATTGAGACAGAGCAGAGAGCAGCAGGTATCAATTATACATGGGGTAGTGGGCAGCCGGGATTGAGCAAGAAAGGAAGGAGGGAAGAAGGGATGGGCTACAAAGGTCAGCTCCAGGTCTTGTGGAGAACATGAATTACCACAGAACCAGAGTCACATTTGACATGGGACTACCTGGAGCTCATGGATATAGGCTGTGCAAGCATAGCCTGACTGCTGAAGTGCTGATTTGGGTAGCATTTTTTTCAGAGGCATCAGCAAAGGAGCTATAGCTGACCACAGCACTGCATTCTCTGAAACCCAGCAGGGATCCTCTGACTCTTGAGCTTGACCCTGAATGGACAGCAAAGGCCCCAGAAACATAGCAAACAAACTTGACTACAGCTTCCAAGCAAGGAATACCCTTACCTCAACACTATGGAGACAAGCACCCCCTGCTAAAAGGAACATAGCTTCCATGATGTGTGGAGAAGTAAATTACATCGTGGGGTATCATAGAAGGAAATATGGAAGGTGGCTAATCCAAATGTCTGCTTCATGCAGGATCTGCAATGTAGGGTGTTGCTGCAACATTCATATAGACGAATGTCACAGTGTTTCTCAACCTTGGCAACATTATGCATAGCTGGCTGGGGAATTCTGGGAGTTGAAGTCCACATATTTAAAGTCGCCAAGGTTGAGAAACACTGATCTAGGGAAATTAAATACTTAGAACGTAGAACATCATCAGAGTTGGAAGAGATCTTGGAGGTCTTCTAGAGCTAGACCAGGGGTCAACAACCTTAAACACTCAAAGAGCCATTTGGACCCGTTTCCCACAGAAAACACCAGGAGCCACAAAACCTCCTGCTTCCCCCCTCCAGCACTCCACTGCTCCACTGCTGCTGCTGCTTACCCCACGCATGGAGCGCCCTGCCACTGCTGCTTTCTCGCCCTACCTCCCCCGCGCAGAGTGCCCTGCCACAGCTTTTCCCTACCTCCCCCGTGCCGAGTACCCTGCCGCCATGGCTTTCCCCAGCAGTGAAAGTGGACTTTGGGAGGCAGCGGCAGGGCGTAGCCCAGGCATGGCCCAGCAGCAAAGCTCATCCTCCCCACTCAAGACGCAGCAGCAGGATTGCTGTCAATAAGGTGGGCGCACACGAGCCGAACAGCGCACCCGGCTCTTATTGTTTGAGAGCAATCCCACTGCTGTGCCTCCGCTTTCTTCAACCATGATCCCCCCTCCCCAGCCAGCCAGCTCTTCATGAATTTAACATGGACATAAAAATGTTTCACCACCTTTATCAATATTACAAAGAAAAGTTTAAGAACTTTAATTGTGCTTGATCAAGTTCCCTCATTTTCCTCCAGTCACTCTCTTGGCATCTCTTACCCACTTCATCACCCTCTGAAAGCCAGAGGACTCACAACGATCCACACTCATAGAGAGGATCCTGAAATCTAATCTGAGGTGTCATAACCTTTCATTCCAGCATGATTATAGCAGGTTATTCTCTATCTCTCTTTGTCTCCCTCTCTCTGTCTCTGTCTCTCTCTCTCTCATTACAATGGTCTCTGTTTTTCAAATATTTTTATTAAGGATTATAAATGAAAGAAGTAAAAGCCAGTGCAAACTATAAAAACTACAAATAGAAAAATAGAAAAGAAAAAAATTGCGGGGGAAAAAAAAGGACAGGAGAAAGAGGGAAAAAAACTCCTTTCTCCTTCATCCCAACAGGTAAAAACAATTTTAGTAGCTTATCTACCATCTTTAAATACAGCATAATTATCCCCATACCTCATCTCTTAATTTTAAAAACCATCAAAATATTTCATTAAATGTTCTTTACTAAAAGTCCAGTAAGGACAACCACATATACTCTCTCTCTCTCTCTCTCTCTCTCTCTCCTTCTCCCTCTCTCTTTCTCTCTTGCTCCAATATATCATTTAGCTCTGATAAAATAAGCCACATTTATAAGTCTTCCCTGAATTTTTAAAGATAGTGATTAATTGCTTCAAAAAAAAAACCTAGCTTGCTGTTCATCTGTTCATCTTTCAAAATTTAAAAGGAAATATTTTGTAAATCCAATAATCCTTCATTTATCACTTCTCATGCAGTTTTTTTGCTCTCAATAAGGCGAGCAATACCGCTGCTGCGCCTCCGCTTTCTTCAACCATGATCACCCCTGCCCAGCCAGCCAGCCACCATCGCCGGTCTTCTCCTCATGATGCCCCCCTCCCTAGCCAGCCAGCCACCATCGCTGACCTACTCCTCACCTGGCCAGCCAGCCTCACGCTCTTCTCCTCCTCCTCCGCACTCAATCGGCTGCTAGCGGCTTGGGTGGTCTGCTCCGTCCGAGTTGAAGAAAGCGGAGGCATAGCAGAAAGCAGCTTTCTTCAACTCGGACGGAGCAGAGCCACCCAAGCCGCTAGCAGTCGATTGAGTGCAGAGGACGAGGAAGAGCGTGAGGCCGACTGGCCAGGTGAGGAGTAAATCGGTGATGGTGGCTGGCTGGCTGGGGAGGGGGGATCATGGCCACTCAGGGGGCTCTGCAAAGCCTCATGGCAGTGGCATTGGCAGCTCCCCCCACCCAGCCCGTTTCCCCAGCTCTATATAAGATGCTTGGCAGAAACCCCCCAGCACCCCTGATTGGACCCACACGGCACCTTCTTTCCAGGTCCACTGCAGTCCTCCGTCTCTTCCTCCGCCGCCACGTGCAGTCCCAAAAAGAAAAGACGTTTGTGGGCAGTCCCACAAACAAAAGAAGTGGGACTAAAAAAGTTCAATCAATCAATTCCAACTTCGCGAGATCTTTTTTTTTTTTCACGAGAAGTTGGAATTGATTGACTGAACTTTTTTAGTCCCACTTCTTTTTTTGTGGGAATGCAAATGGTGGAGGAGGACTGGAAGCTGCAGTAGAGGGATGAAAGAGCCACATGCGACTCCAGAGCCGTCGGTTGCCGACCCTTGAGCTAGACCAATCTCCTGCTCAAACAGGAGACCCTATATCATTCCAGACAGGTGGCTGTCCAATCTCTTCTTAAAAGCCTCCAGTGATGGAGCTTTGAACAAAAGAGATGGCCCCACTCCGCATCTTTCTAGGAATTCTATTCTATTATCTCCACTTTTTTTAAATTAGAAACTTTCTTCTAATCCTTGATCAAAATATGCTGTCATTTTCACACATTGATTCTGGCCTTGCCCAATCAAATTAACAAAAATTAATTCTGCTCCATCTTTTGTACTCCTTGCAAATTTCTGAGAATTCTTATTATGTCCTCCTTCACCCTTTTGTCCTCTAAACCCTAATACAGTTGTGTTTCAACCATCCTTGAGACTTTCTTTCCTGAGCTCTGAGTTGCACCTATATATGCTACATTGGAGTTTCCATGCATATAAAAATGCTGAACACAGAACTGGTTGCACAGCATTCATGGCCTAGATTGAGCAGAATTGAGCAGGAATGTTTCCCTAATTAGGAAACTCCATCAGTTAACCTAAATGATATTAATATGATCTAGCATGTTGATTTTAAAAGCAAAGCGTTCTTAGAAAAATGAAGGAGATTTTAGCTGTTTCATTTTAAATCGGTGCCCTTCACAGGCAGCTCAACTTGGTCATAAAACAATGCCCAAGAGGGTGGAAGGGGACAACCCACATGATAAATTATGAGATTAATAAAACAATATTTTCTGGTTCAGGAACCTTCTACAAACACTGAGCCAGTGAGTATAATATAGAAGCATCTGCAGACTATGAGCCAGCAATGTGCAGCAGCAGCCAAAAAAGCTAATACAATCCTGGTTTGTATAAACAGAGGCATAGAATCAAGATCACATGAAATATTAGTACCACTTTATAAAACCCTAGTGAGACCATACCTGGAATACTGCAACCAATTTTGGTTACCATACTACAAAAAAGATATTGAGAACTTGGGAAAAATTCAGAGAAGACCAACTAAGATGATCAAAGGCCTGGAGACTAAAACATACGAAGAACAGCTGCAGGACTTGGGTTTGGCTAGTCTAAAGAAAAGAAGAAATAGGAGTGATATGATAGCAGTATTCCACTATTTGAGGGACTGCTACAAAGAAGAGGGGGTCAAACTATTCTCCAAAGCACCACAGGGCAAGACAAGAAACAATGTTTGGAAACTGACCAGAGAAAGAAGCAACCTGGAATTAAGGAGAAACTTCCTAATAGTGAGGACAATTAATCAGTGGAACAGCTCGCCTTCAGAAATCATGGGTACTCCATCACTGGAGGTTTTTAAGAAGAGACTGGACAGTCACTTGTCTGAGATGGCATAGGTTCTCCTGCTTGAGTGGGGGGCTGGGCTAGAAGACCTCCAAGGTCCCTTCCAGCTCTATTCTATTTTATTAAATTGATATGGTGATTAGGACAGTCATAGAGTCCAGTATGGGATCTTGGGACCAGCTTAGATAGACATTTGGCATCATCTGTCTCTGGGAATGTTCCTTTGCCAAAGAGCCCCAAGCAGTGTGCTGCTGTTGGCTGGAAAGGAACAAACAAAACTCCTGTAAAACTCATGAAGCAGAAGTCTCCTGGAGCTGGGGCTAGATCGGAAGAGGGAGGCACTGATTTAACTAATTTCTCTAGGTGTGCTCAGACAACATCTACTACTAAGCATCTACAAAGCTGCCAAGCTAGAGCTGGAAGCTAATCAAATGTCCTTCATTTATCCTCTACTATGTTCTGTGTTTCCTGCTTGTTTCCTCCCTCCCCGTCTCTTCTTGCTCTTCCCTGCAAAAGAAATTACAATTGTTATTTATTCAAACTCACCCACCCCCACTGCTTCTCATCTCTGAGCCTGCAGCACTCAGTAAATTGAATCAGGGGAATGCTTTATAACCTAGGAAAGACTCTTGGCTAGGGACCAGGAACTTGGGAACCTCACCACTCAACAGGAGCATCAGAAACCAAAATCCACAGGCTTGTCTGTCATCCTACAGGCAATATTGTGACTCACTGATTTTGTATGGCACATTCTGACAGCAGACAGATAGGGAGAGTGCCTCAACAAAGGGGTACTTTCTCTTTCCTATGTCTTTTAAAGTATATGCTACAATCCGAGTTTTTAATGTGGAACGCCACAGGACAAAGAAACAAGGCATATGATATCTCTACAGCCTTACTGCAAAGTCCTAAAGGACACCCTGCCCATCAATTGTGAATGCACCTGTGCAAAATCTCTGTGCACAGACCCTGGTGGGTTTCCATTTTACAAGACTCAGAAAGATGACCCAACAGAAGAGATGCTCAAAACGCTACTGCATGAGTCTATTAGGTATTATCTTAAGGCAATAAGAGCAGCAAAAACACCCTTATTTCTCTGCTCTTACAGCATCCTTCAAGTGACAGCTGGTTTCCCTGTTCAGAATGACCCATCCTTCTTGGGTCAGGAGGGCCTGAGGAGTACCTGCAAAGCAATTGTGAGGGCTACTTTCAACACTTGGTAAATAGAATCACTTGGATTTACACTGAGTTGGGTTTCAGTTTGCAGGTCCTATAAAGTTGACTTGTGTTGTTATCTAGGAGGAATTGAATCCTCTTCATCCTAAGAAAATGGACAGGGTCCTGGGCACTGTCTGTACAACTAATTGTGTTTTAAATCCGTGTTCTCCCTAGTGGTCAAGGCCTCCAGGGAAGGGGTATGTCGGTGGATCCATATGATGATGAATGTTTCCTTGAGGAGGTGGTTTTTCCTATGGAACTGGACATTTTTTTTATCCTGTCTCCAATCTTTCCTTTTCAGAGAAGGCTGTTGAGAAATGCTTTGTTTACAGATGCAAAAGATTCTGAAAGAAGTTGATTATATGAATTCCTTCTAGTTTGGATTCAGACCAGGATATAGTACCAACCCAGTTTTGCTTGTGTTTGTTGATGACTAGTGCAGGTTTTGGATGGGCATAGTACATTTATCTTCTGTGATCTTTCAGCAGCCTTCAGTGGTATCAACCATGGTGCCTTTCTGGATCAGCTTAGGGGTTTGGGAGGCAAAATATTATGGTGGGCTTTCCTTCCTCTAGGGCCGGTTCTAATTGCTTTAGGGAGGTATCTATCGTGCTTTATGGGCTGGCTTCCTTGAACATATGCATGAAACTGCTGGGTCTTTGTGGTGTCATCAATATCATCTATACACAGATGATACTCAATTATACTCAGATGATACTCAAGAGACTGGACAGTCATTTGTCCGAAATGGTATAAGGTTTCCTGCCTGAGCAGGGGGTTGGACTAGATGACCTCCAAGGTCCCTTCCAACTTTATCATTATTAATAATTATTAATTATTATTATTATTATATATATCTCTGGCCATGGTCAATTAAGTGAGGCTGTCAAGGTTCTGTCCCATTATCTGGCGGCTGTGGGAGTCTGGATATGGAAGAACAGTGTTTGGTTCAAAATTTCAAGATCAATTGGCTGCTGATTTTAAGCTCCCAGATTGTGAGTCTGGAGAGGTTTCATCCTTGGTTCTGGCCCAGGTTGCACTACTCTAATCACACCCAGCTGCACCTGTTCATGCATCAGTAGGCCCTGCTCATTGTCATTCATTCCTCAGCCACTTCTTAGTTTGACTATTGCAATGCACTGTATATGGGGCTGTCCTTGAAGACTAGAAGCTACAATTAGTCCAGAATGCAGTGGCATGGGTAATTAAGGACATAATTCAGTATGCCTATGTAGCATCACTACATGGTCAATATCACTGGAAGCTGCATTGGCTTTTTATAGGCTTTCAGAGACAATTCAAGATGTTGGTTATTATCTACAAATAGCAGAGGACATGGATTATTTACAGAACCACCATTCTCCAGTAGTATCTGCCAATCCCACAGGCGCTGATAAGATAAGCATACTTTTGAGTCTCTTCCTTGAAATAATGCCACTTCATTTGACTCAAGAAGCGTGCCTCTTCTTTTGAATTTCCATCTGGAATAATCTAAGGAATATCATTGATTACTGATTAATTGCCTTTTGCTTTTGTATTTTTGTTCCAGAAGGGTGGCCATAAAAATCTTAAACAAATAAACAAGTGCTATCAAAACTTCCAGAGAGATCCATTTCATTGGGGCACAGCCACAATACAAAGGAAATTATGGGATCAACCCAATCGATTAGCAGAGAGCAACAAGACCCTTCAACTTAATTTTGTGGAACTCCCTCCCCCCACAAGTTTTGTAATGCAGAGAATTAATATTGAGATCATCACAAGTCAAAGGAGCAGATGCTTCCACCTTCCGGCCTGGTCTATTTCCCATCTTGGTCTCTTGAAAGCTTCCAGCAGATCAGAAGATGGGAGCGGAAACATCCGCTGGGAGGTGGAAATCATCTCCCATTTTCTCATTCTCTGATCCAATTTCCTCCCAGAAGAGGCAGCGTCTGGTATTCACTAATGGCTCAATCTGTCTTAATTAGCTAAAGAGAGAGAAACCAGGAGAGGAAGGGGAGGCTGCAAATCTCCAGCCTTCATAAAAGAAACAAAGGAGGTGTTCCTCACCCAGGCTGGCTGGAATGTATGCCCCGTCTATGAATGGACTGACATGGCACTTGGCACGCAACAGCCACCTCCTTGTTCCAACATTTACTTCCTCCTTAACAGCACACAAACACAATGTAGAATTAACTTATATTGTAATCTGGATATAAGACAGTGGAGAAAGAGAACGATAGGTGATTTAGCAATACCTTTGCTTAAAGCCAATACTCCAGTAGAATACCATGTACTTCTAGTTGATGGTTCGGATGAAGGCTATTCATGGCTTGTAAGATGTTTTGGAAATCATACAAGCAGAACACAGAAACAATAATCTTCTTTTCCTTTTTGCTGAGATATATACATACAAGTTGCTTTTATACCTTCCATTAAATAATCTATTACCTTTTTATCTGATTGCAGCCCATATTTTATGGTAATGAATTACATTCATTATGTGTTGTGTGAAGCCCTGAATTTACTGTCTATCAATTTTACAAGTTATTTATAACTGCTTTTTTATTGTGTCTTCTATCGTTTTGGAAATATCTACAATTTTTAAAAATGTCCCTTTGCCATTGGGCAGTGGCAAATAAGCATTGTGCTCATACTGTGTTTCCCCAAAAATAAGACCCGGTTTTATATATATTTTTTGCCTCCAAGAGGCATTAGGGCTTATTTTTGGAGAAACACGTGCAAACTGAGACAGCTACTGATGGTCCCTGACTTACAACTACTTGTTTAGTGACCAAAGTTGCAACAGCAATGAAAAAGTGACTTATGACTGGTCTTTGCACTTATGACTGTCACTATATCCTCATGGTCACATGATAAAATTCAGGCACTTGGCAACTGGTATGTATTTATTATAACACTTGCAATGTTCCAGATTCACATATTCACTTTTTGCAATCTTTCCAACCAGTTTCCAACAAGCAATGGGAGGGTGCCAGATTCACTTAATGACCATGCGACCCAGATAACAAATGCAGCGATTCAATTAATGACTGGCAAAAATGGTCATAAAACTGGGCATGACATTTAATAACCACCTTGTTCAGCAATGGAAATTCTGGTCCAATGTGGTTGTAAGTCAAGGACTATCTGTACATTTAAATTCATCCCTACTGTGTACTCAACACAGGATATCACATAGTAGCACTAAACATTCTATGATACTACAGTATTGTGCTGGGAAAACTTGATGGATGCACTTTAACTAAAGTGCTTCTTTGAACCAAAATATACCAATAGCTCCACCTGCTGGTAAAGTCTAAGCCCATTAATGAACAATAGAGTTGCAGAGAATTGGGCAGCCTTATAAACCTGAAAGAGAAATGAATAATTGTAAACTGTGAAACATAGGTAGGAAAAATGCTTACTAATTCTTCTATTTAAACGTCTGTTAAGAAAGTGACTGCTTGAATTTTCATAGGTTAATAGTTTTAAAAAGTGGGTTAAAAAGCTCTTTATCAAAAAGATCACCAAAATGATCTTATGCTCACTGGTGCATCCTCAGGTCTTTCCTTTAACACTTTTAAAGTGTTACAGAATGTGGTCCTCTGTGTTTCAAGAGGTTGAAGTGTCCTCTTGCTGACAATAACGAATCTGGATGGTTCTGTTTCTGCATAGCATCTCAAGCCAACAAAATCTCATCAGCACAAGCATCATTGAGCTGTTCACACCAAGCTCACCAGACCCACTCCTTCATGGTAGAATTGGTTTTTTATTAGCTTTGCTCAATCACCAGCCTGTCTTCTTCCAAAGCATGGACGCACAGACTGCAACCTCTCATCCATATGACACGAGGAAGACATCTTGAGAATGTGAACAAAATGCTTGTGATTGCAAAGGGAGAAAATCCAGGTTGTTTCTGAGGAGCTTTTGAGATGTCCTTGGTGTTGAGAACAGTTCCCTAAGCTTGCATTATTAATATGACCTTGTTGGGTAGTGAATTATTTATTTAGCACTATTTGCAGGAAGTGGAAGAGGCATCAAGGTGCCTTTAAGATAAAGGGTACAGAAATGATATGGATTATTAACCCCCTTCCTAACTAATGTACTCTAGAAGAGGCTAAAAAACAAAGATGAAGCTTGCAGGATGAAACTGTTTAATTGGGGCCATAGGCAATAACTACAATATTCCTTTTACTGGCAATATGTGAAGTATTGTGGGATGTTTTTCAGCTGCACAATAAAATATGAGATACAGAATGCTGAATCTGACATAGGGCTTGCACTGCAGATACGATAACTACTCAACAGTAGCCTACAGAAAGCAGCAATTCTTTCCTGGTGGCAAGACTTACAAGTTGGCCTCATAATCAGCACAGCAACTCTTTAAGACCATTCTTATCAAAACCTACCATTAATCTTTCTCCCAGTGCTTTAGAACAGACTTCCCCAACCTCTTGGGGTTGGTGGTCCATAGTGGGGGGGGAGGGGAAAGAACGGATGACTTTGTGGGAGAGGTAAACATGTGCATGTACATCTGTTCCTTGCGCGAGTGGGGCTGTGAGCGCCCATGGTGACGCTCGCTTAAGTGGGGCTGTGTGCACATGCGCACTGGCCAGCCACTCATGCAGCACGGTGGCCAATAGGGCATGACCCAGTAGTTGGCCACAGCCCACAGGTTGGAGACCCCTGCTTTAGAATAAAAGGGTTTCAGTGCTTAGTATTGAACAGCTAAAAATATATGAAACATGAAGTATTAGTACTGCTTTATAAAGACTTATTAAGACCACACTTGGAATATTGCATCCAGTTTGGGTCACCATATTATAAAAAAGATGTAGAGATTCTGGAAAGAGTGCAGAAAAGAGCAACAAAGATAATTAGAGGGTTGGAGGCTAAAACATATGAAGCACGGTTGCAGGAATTGGGTTTGTCTAGTCTAGTGAAAAACACTAGGAGCGACATGTGGCTGACACAAAGTAGAGGGGGTCAACCTATTTTCCAAAGCACCAGAAGGCAAGACAAGAAGCAATGGATAGGAACTAATCATGGAGAGGAGCAACCTGGAATTAAGAAGAAACTTCCTAGCAGTGAGTGGGTGGTCCATCACTGAAGGCTTTCAAAAAGAGTCTGGACAACCACTTGTCCGGAATGGTATAGGGTCTCCTGCTTGAGCAGGGGGTTGGACTAGAAGACTTCCCAGGTCCCTTCTAAATCTTTTATTGTTATTTCTCCTTTAGATTAGAAAATGCAGTAAGTTCAAGTCACATGTCAGAATAAGGCCTAGCTTGGTTTTATGGTGGCTGGGAATGTTATCACCATGTAAAAAATGTAGTGTAACGCCGCGGAAGTGATGTCCCGTTGCCTGGAGGCCGTGCGAGTCTGGATGGGGAGGAACAGGCTTCGACTCAACCTGTCCAAGACCGAGTGGCTGTGGTTTCCGGCGTCACGTCATAGCCAGTTGGTTCCATCTCTGGCTATCGGGGGCGAGTCATTAGCTCCCGCGGAGAGGGCCCGCAACCTGGGCGTCCTCCTGGATGCTCGGCTGTCTTTAGACGATCATGTGACGGCCGTGGCCAGGGGGGCTTTTCATCAGGCTCGCCTGATACGCCAG
>NW_015386515.1:1264958-1287824 GCF_001527695.2 Protobothrops mucrosquamatus | reverse complement strand
GTATGGGACCACTTTTCTTCCCTTCCAATTCATCCTCCTAATAGCCTAAAACATTTCAGTTATCTTGTTTTTGTATAACCCAGATCCCATTTTGCTACGTTCATGGGCAAGCCAACCTTGAGCGTACTTTCCACAGAGTACTATAAATTACAGCATTAACCAGATACACTTCACAGAACTTTCTTCACTGTGCAATAACCTGTTCCCTCAATCACTGGAGTGGCATCATGAAGACCAACATTTCCCAACTTTGGCAAACTAAATGTGAGTGTTCAACTCTCAGAATGCTCAGCAATGGTCATGCTGGCTTTAGAATTCTGGGAGCTGAAGTCCATATACCTGGAAGTTGCTACAGTTGGAAAATCCTGATGTAGACCAAGTGGCATCTTCACAAAATAAAATACTTTCTTCAGCATTATAAAACCAATTTCCCACTGGAAATAGCATCCAAAGGGATTTGCCAATTATAATGCATTAAATCAAGGGTGGATAAATACCTATACCTGTTTAATTTACTTTCTTAGGTCCACAAAATCTAACCTCCCCCTCTTTTGGCATCAAGACAATATTCCACTCTTTGAGAGAGTTCAAAATCACCAAATTCGATTGTGTGTTGAGTCTTCTTTTCCAGATTGCTTCTCATCTGTTCACGGATATGATAATTTTTTTTCCTATTGGGTCTTCCAATGCTGATCCAATGTTCTATAAAAATAATGGCCCCCATTTTACTGGTGATAGGCGTTCATGGCTGGCATTAATCAAGGAATGATGAGCTTTCAGGCTGAATGGCCGTATCTAGTTTTCTGCTGTCCTGATGTTTCACCAGCAGCTATGGCTGGCCTCTTCAGAGGCATAGTGAGGTCATCACTCTTTGTTCATCACTGCTTGGTCCCTGATTTGCCTGTGAACACACTATTGTGCTCCTTTAAAAATCCCTCTAAACTTACCTTTCTACTCTAATCTGGATCTATATGGATTTTAGAGTGACCATTGCCTGGGTTAAGAAATGCAGGAGGAAACAAATGTGCAAGACAACAAGCTAATTTCATTCAGCCAGCTTCCCTCTCACAATGATAAGATATATGCTGCCTTCAGATTGCCTTGATCCTTCACCAAGGGCAACAATGGTTACTGGGACAGATGGGAAGCAGGAATGCAGGATTTGGAAGGTCCGTCCATTTTAGCACCTGCAAGTTCAGAAAACAGGAAGCAAAAGTTTGGCAAGTTTTAAATTCAGTTCACCAATGGCTTGTGCATCTTTGAAGAATATGGCAAGAACAGCCACACAAGTAGAACTACCTAAACTAACAAAAAGGAGCTCTTCCTGTCCCTCCATCCCAGAATGGCAAACTCCACAAAATTTGACCCAACTAAGCTATTTTGTCTGCTGACAATTCCATATAAACAGGTTGTTAAAAAGGAAGGGTTTTTTGGAGGGGTGATGGTGGTGAAGAAATGACACACCCAGTTATGAGTGCTCTCATAGAGCCATATCAATTTCAGTTACAGAGATAAATCTCCATCAATTTTTACATTTAATATTTTTTAACTTAATCCTAAGGATTAAATGGCATTTTAAAGACAAAAACCATATTTCTTAATAGTATAATAAAAAATACACTGATGGCATTAAATTTTAGAAATTCCTTATTTGCAAACGAGACTATGAATTTAGCAAACTATAGAGGATGGCCACAGATAACCAGAATAATAAAGTAACTTAGAGCTGGAATCTAAGTCTACCCAATATCAGAATCTGTGCTTTACAGAACACCAATATTTCAAGAAGATGGGTACAAATGCCAACTCTGGATTGTCTTCAAATGCAATAGCCCTGAATGTTGAAGGGAAAATAGTTCCTGAAACAGAACCATGCTTAGGCCAATATATGACTACGTTCAACCAACTATTTCAAGGAAACTGAATTAATGCATATCAACCAATAATTTTCTTTCACTGTTGTCAACAGATATAAAACAGTCACTTGAACTAAACCTGCAGCTATATATTGGTAGTCTCTCCATAATTAAATGATATGCAATTAGACCTTTCATACTGCACTCCTCCTTCAGATCAAGTATCAGGTGGCTAAAATGTAGACGGTGCTCCCTGCGGATAGCAAAGTACTGATACTTCAATTGGATAAGATTATTCTTGACTATTGCTTCCGCTGTTCTTTTTCTCTTGAGAAACAGGACAGCTTAACACCATAATCTCCAGTTATGTTTTAACTTAATGCTGTCCGAACACCCTGAGCACACTGACATTTCCATATCCAACTTGAAGTTTTTGTCAGTCATCATCTGGTCTTAAAAAAAACCTACTCCATATCATCCTAACCAAAGGGATAGACCCTTGTGCTGTGGGTAGCACACACCATGTCTTCAGCTGTGACTATGTAAATCATGCTCCCAACTGGTTTAGGTATTTGGAGGAACAATAATTAAAGCGATTCATGATCAGAGTCAGGCAGCCTTATGGTCTGGATGGCTCTTTAGTTTGTGGAACTTGACACTGTCCAGCTTCTCAAAACGTTTGCCACAGTACTCGCAAGTAAAGTTGTATTGGACTTCTGAGGTATGCTTCTTCATATGCCAGTTGAGAGAAGACCTCTGTCGGCACTGATAGCCACAAATCTCACACCTATGGAGAGAAAGAGTCATCATTTCTTTATACTCCAGACAAGAGACCAGGAAAGCACCCACAGTCCCATTCACTATCAACAGCTGTTGCTGTCTGTTCAGCATCTACTACCATAATCAAGCAGGATATGTGTTTCAATCTACCTGCTTTTCCTGTCGAGTACTGAAACTAGGTTTTCTTAGTACAATTGTAATTAATAATTGCATAATTACAAAAATAATTACACTTGTTTAGTCTCAAGCATATCAAATATACTGATAGTACAATAATTACTAAATAGCTCATTCAGGGTTCCCGTTTTAAAAAATGGTTAGATATGATCAGCCAGACTTGAGCCCTGGCTAACTTGCACAAAGAAGGCGAAGCAAGCAGGCTCCAGAGGCCTCGCCCTGCTGCTCTGATGCTGGAGCATGGCTCAGCCCAAGACTTTCTTGTCATGCCCCAGGTCACTCACTGGAGCGGGGTCTCTCCTGTATGTGTTCGACGATGGACCTCTAGATGGTTCTTCCGCTTGAAGGATTTTCCACAAGTCTCACAGGTAAATTCACGGACTCCTGGGAAGATACAGGAATAAAAAAAGGAACAGCAAAAGCCATCAATAGCTAACATAGGGGCATTCTCTGTGCCAAAGAAAATAGATTAGATCTAGGGACATCTCCTGAAATAACTTGCTTGAATGAGCAGCCCTACCACTAATCTAATCTAATTAAACCTTAAGACAGCATGCACCACTTAAAGGAACATAATATTGCTTTAAACGTAAAGAAAAATAATAAAAAGAGAGTCCCAATCCCATTGGTCAACAAATTCAATTTGAAGAAAACTAGTAAGTTTTTAATAAACATTGTATTAAAAGTTTCATAGAGCATAAAACTAACACAAATTAATAGAGTAAAAGCACAAAAGAAGAAAAAAGTAAAAGTGCAAAAAGAAAGAATGTTACTATGATTTATTTATTTATCTAAAACATTTATTTAACTGCCCACCTTATACCAAATTCTGAGTGGCTTCCAATCAAGGTTTAAAACAATATCAGTAATAAAACAACATAAAAACCACATTAAAACTATTAAAATCTTCAGGGCTTTCCAGAAAGCTAGGAGGGTGGAGGTCTTCGGAACTTTAGAGGGAAGGAGTGTTCCATAGAGAAGGGGCTGCCACAGAAAAGGCACTCTTCTTAGCTCCCCTAAGGTGTAGTGTTTAAGGGAAGGGATCCTATCTAACCTGGTAGGATGGGGCAAGTGGAAAGAGCAAAACAGTTTTCAGGATTCCCTCAATTCAGTGTAGAAAAGGAAGTTTCATTACCACCCATTGTTCTTTCTTTTGTATTTTTGTTGATTCCTAGAAGTTGTGTAGAACCAAACTATTCTGACTTTTCTTTTGGAAGTAATATACAAGTAGGAAAAAAGTCATGAAACTTTGTTTCTACAGAAGACAACTGCAGCAAGACTATTCTTTGCTCAAAAATGGAAAGGCCTAACACTACCCACAATAAAGGAATGGTTGGTGAAGATGATAAAATTTTCTGAGATGGTTAAATTAACTTCTCTGCCTTGAGAGAAAAACTGTCTACATTTATGGTTGACTGGAAATCCTTTATAGATTTTTTTTTGCATAAAACAGAACAAAGTGCATTTATGATTAGTGGTTTTGCAATTAGAAAAAAATCCTGGATAAAAGAGTGAGCTTTTTTTGTAATCATAGTATTATAATAATTTATTCTTTGATTCTGGATGGGTTGGCAGTCCTGGGGCTGGTGCCCAGTTTGGGGGTCCTCCTACACTTGTGGCTCCAGCTTGAGGAGGAGGTGGCAGCCATGGCTAGGGGCGGCTTTGCACAGATTCATCTGGTATGTCGACTGCAGCCTTTCCTGGATTAGGAGGCCTTGCTTATGGTCACTCATGCCTTGGTCACTGTTTCGATTATTGCAGTGTGGATTATATGTGGCTGCTTTTAAAGGTTACCTGGAAGCTACAACTAGTCCAGAATGAGCTGCTATACTCAGCGAAGGGTGCAGGTTGAGTTGGTTTCCAGTTCTGGGTGCAGTTCAAGGTGCTGATCAACATATTTAAAAGCCTCTCTGGCACAGGGTCAGGTAATCTACTGGCCTATCTTTCCCTAAGGATCTCTACCCATCCTACCAGGTTAGATAGGATCCCTTCCCTTAAACTCTACACCTTATGGGAGCTAGGAAGAGTGCCTTTTCTGTGACAGCCCCTTCCCTATGGAACACTCCTTCCCTCTAAAGTTCCGAAGACCTCCATCCTCCTAGCTTTCTGGAAAGCCCTGAAGATTTATTTATCATTTATAATACCTACAGTGATAGAGAGCACCTCTTCCTTTCTGAGTAGCAAAGCTATTATCTCCTCCATCCACTGTAGAAAGAGAACCTTTAAGTCCAGTACTTCATTTTCCTATAGTGGGGAAACATATGGGAGATAGAATTCTGCAAAATTTTTAGAAACTTCCTTTAACAAAGGAAGATGCAGAAATCCATCTAGTGGCCTTGTATGTATTGCTGAGAGGAACCTCTGGAACAAAAAGAAGTTCAAGGTTGCTGGATAGCTAAGCTGTTTATAGAATGGGCTGTGACTGCCTCTAGAGCATTAATCAATAATGTTTTCATACAAGGGAAACAGAAGACTAGATCTACTTTGATATGGCTTTGGAAAATCTCTGCTATGTATAAACTGATTTTTTGAAAATAAATCAATAGGTAGTTATAAAAGATTAAATCTTTATTCCTCTGCAAATGTCCAACCTATTCCATATCTCATTTAGAATGATCTACACTTAGGACTGGACAATGGTAGAAGAAAGAGAGGAACAGATATAATATTATGGGACTGAGATTATTTTTTTAAAAAATGTAAGGACTACAAAATGGCCATATAGCAGTTAATTAAAAGTCATGTGTCAGTTCTGAAAGTGATAGCATTGTTAACATTCTAGCATGTGCAAAAAAGCTTGCTAGACTGGACAGACAGCTATATTGTTGTACAGGTTACAAATGTAATGAAGCCTGCCCATCATGGTCATAACTCAAGACAGTTGTAAATCAGGCCACCCATGTAATGGATCTGATATTATGATCTTTTTTGCAGTGGTTGTTAAGTGAATCATTATAGTCGCTAAGTGAATCCACAATCATTAAGTGAACATAGAAGTCACTAAGTGAACCAATAGTTCACTACAAAAACAGTTTTGCAAAAAAATAAACGGAAATATATGCCAGTTTTCCACAAAAAGTCATAAAATACAGTCACAGGACACTGCAAATGGCCATAAATGCAGCCCAGGTGCTGAGTACTTTAAAAAGATCCTTTTTAATGGACCTAGCAGTTCCATTAATAATTTCCCTTGTGGGAAAAATGAAAAGCATCTGCAATCAGCTCTAGGAAAAACTAATGGGTCTTTGATCAGTGAAAACACCAAGATAAAATTATAAGAGACAGAAAACCTGCAGCATGAAAAAATGGAAATTAGATCCATTATGCCGACTGCCACAGAAAATGTACCATCTTGGCCAACTATTATTTATGTGCCCAATGAAAAAAGAAAAAAAAATGGAAATCTTGTAAAATATTTAACTGCAGCACTTGTCACTATGATCCTCCACCCTGAAGAAAAACAGTAAAAAAGAAACAATCTTTACTTAGATTAGAAAACCACAGAGTCCTCAGTGATTTGACTGGGAGAAACCCCTCTCTAGAGATTGCTGCACATCTTTTACTGTTGCCTACTAAAGTAAATGGGAGGAGCAACTTTCCTCTTCCACTATAAGAAAATTATATCCTGTTTGGACCTCTCTATTTCAAAACTGTGGTATGTGTTGATATGCAAGATTAACAATTCCATCAGAATCACCATATACCAAAATACCTCCAAAGTGATGAAGACGTATCGTCGATAAGAAAACTTACAGGTAACAATATACCTGAATGGATTATCATGTGTCTTCGGAGATGATTAGATAGGTAAAACTTTTTGCCACAACCTGGGTGTGAGCACACCTTCGTTTTTCCTTTCCGATGAACAAGATTAACATGATTCTGAGGATAGAAAAAAATGAGATGAAAATTGCTCCTCTAGAGCAGGGGTCGACAACCTTAAACACTCAAAGAGCCACTTGGACCCGTTTCCCAGAGAAAAGAAAACACTGGGAGCCGCAAAACCTGTGCGCGCACGCGCATGAGGAGGAGAAGCTTGATTTAAGAGTTTAATTAAAAAGAAATAGAGGCTGCTGTGCATGAGTTCTCTCTCTCTCTTTCCTTTCCCTCTCTTTCTCTTTCCTCTCCTCTCTCTTTCNTTCTTATTGGGCTGGCTCTCTCCTGCCCTTCCTGCTTCCTGCAGAGAAGCAGCCAAGGCAGGAGCCCCGCCCAATAAGCTTGTCAGCTCGTCGGAGAACAGCGTGAGGCCACTCTCAAGTGTCTCTCTCTGTCTCTGTCTCTCTCTCTGCAAATGGCAGAGGAGGCTGGGAGCCGCAGGAGAAGGCTGAAAGAGCCGCATGCGGCTCCAGAGCCGCAGGTTGCTGACCCGTGCTCTAGAGTACAAATTGGAAAGTTTTACTTCTTCACAAACACACAAATCTATAGTAATTAGAATAAATCACTACCTGTCCTTCAATATTTCTGACTTTATGTCAAAAATGGACAAAATGATGTATTATATGCCCTTGGTTGCATTAAAAGTTATCTTAGGGTTTAATTAGGCC
Organism: Protobothrops mucrosquamatus; assembly: GCF_001527695.2. Lineage (NCBI taxonomy): Eukaryota > Metazoa > Chordata > Lepidosauria > Squamata > Viperidae > Protobothrops > Protobothrops mucrosquamatus. The sequence continues at coordinate 1,280,467 of NW_015386515.1, read as the reverse complement.
ATTTAGGCCCTGAGGTCTAACCCAATGTTCCATGCAGGAATCCAAATCAAGGCATCCCTAGCAAAGGACTGTCTAAATTCTGCTTGAACATATCAAGAGTAATTAGATCCACTACAAAAAAGTAGCTCTATTACTTCTGCCATTTTGCCTGACTCCCCAGCATAGAATACAATTTAGTGGTAAAATTAAGGTCAGAAGCTCTTATACTCTATCACCATAAATTTAATAATCTATCAGGTCAGAGGAACTATACCTGGAAGCTACTAAGTGCTACATAGACTTGGGTGCATCCTTCATAAGGACAGTGGAACATCTCCAACATGCCATCTGCATCTATGACACGACCTCTTTTGCTTCGCCGCCTCCTAAGAGGAGAAAAATTATTCAAAAGAAAACTGCTACACATTGCCCATAAATCGACTTCAATGTCAGAAAACTATTCTACTATTGTATTGTGCTCTATGAAAAACAACAACAACAAACCCTAAAAAGAGCTTCATTATTGCATCACAATAAACAGAGATTGTAGAGAATCTTAAGAATATCAGTTTCAGGGCTGCAGAGAAGCCTGAAAAAAAATAAGATTTGAGACACTCATTTCTGGACGTCCTAAGACAGACTTCCAGGAATTAGCACTAAGTTTTGCCAAATGTTTTGTCTGGAAACCTTAACTACCTACCATTTACTGAAGCTTGATCTAACAAAAATTAATCTAAGTTTCTCTGGTTTCGATTATCACAAATGTCATGCTGGACCAGGCTAAGACCCAACTATTCCAGTATTTTTTCTTACAGTGACCAGCCTCTGGGGGGGGTGGTGTTGATAATGGAAAATCTAGATTGGCAGAACCATGTGAATTCTTCTTCAGCAATCTTTGCTCCTCCAGAGGCTTACTTATCTTTGCATAGATTACTATTACTACAATCTGCCTGCCATAAAAACTAATCTGAATGGATGTATAAATTGGTCCTTTCGCAGATGCAACTGATCAGCAAAGTCTGTTCAGGGATATCAATGTTTACCATTTAAGCAAGGGGTGTCAAACTCAATTTAACTGAGGGCCACATCATCACTGCGGTTGCCCTCGGGGAGCCGGGTGGGTGTGGCCATGGTGGATGTGGTCTACTGGGTGGGCGTGGATGGAGTGGGTGTGGCTAGCTCTACATCGTTCGCATCAAGGGTGCCTGTGGGCGCCTGGGCAAGAGTGGGACAGATCTGAGGGTCTCTGGCAGAAGGGGGTGGGACCGGGGCAAGTGCCAAGGCATGGTCCACTGGAGGAGCTTCACTGTTCCTCTCAGGTCATGGGGGAGGGGTGTTGGATGATGGCACGGGCTGCCTGGAGCCTTGGGCAGCAGAAGTCAAATGCCCAGCCTGGCCCTCGAGCACCCGCAGCACCAAGCCCAGCCCCACTTCCCCAAGGGGGCGTCCAGCTGCACTTACCTCCTCAAGGCTGCTGCTGCTGTGCTTGCTCTCCTTATCCAGGTTGCTCATGATGGGTACGAGGGCATAGTCAGAGGGAGGCCCATTCCCTCTCCATGGGAGGAGACCCAGCTTTGTATCCAAAACTTCCTTAGCAATAGGATGGGAGACCCCCAGGATAGCCAGGAGGAAGGGGCAAGGGGATAGTGAAAGGGCAGCAGGGCAGGACTAAGGTAGGACTTCCCTCAGACCCTCCCTCTCCTTCTTTCCTTCCTAAGTATAGAGTGGTGGGAAAATATTTGAGATGAGGGAGGGAGAAAAACAGGCAAGAAACACAGCTGGGGAGGTGTCACCCTTCGTGAGGAATGAAGAAATGCACCATTGCCTGGAAGTGGCCAGCACATGGCCCTCACCTACTTCACATATCTGGCTTGGTGGGCTCTGGGGGAGGGGATGCCATGAGCAGTGTGAGAGTCAACATTACCTACGCAATGCCGCCCAGCCCCCAGCCTGCCCGGTTTCGGCAGGCAGCGGGGTGCTGTCCTCACAGCACTGAGAGGTTGAGCCAGGCGGTGCGAAGCTCGCCAGCTTTGCACCTTGCTGCCTGCTGAAACTGGGCAGGCTGGGGGCTAGGCAGCATTGCACTTCTCATCAGATTCACGCCACCCGGCTCAACTCTTGGTGCTGTGAGGAGAGCGCCCCACCGCCTGCTGGAACCAGGCAGGCTGGGAGCTGGGCGGCCTTGCGTTTCTTTTTGGATTTGCACCACCTGGCTTAGCCTCTCGGTGCTGTGAGGACAGCACCCCACTGCCTGCCGAAACACCTCCCCAGAGCCCATCAAGCTGGATATATGAAGTAGGCGAGGGCCATTTGCTGGCCACTTCCAGGTGATGGTGCATTTTTTCATTCCTCACAAAGGGTGACACCTCCCCAGCATGCACCCAGGGGGTGGGGCTGACACGGCAGGGGCTGGTTCCTTGCTGTTTCAGATGACTTTGTGGAGCTAAGACTGAATGTGTTTCAGCATAGATGGCCACCACAAAATTGTACATTGGCTCCCGGCCGGCCAGGGCCAGGGCAGCGGGGGCAGTTCCCTCAATGTTTCTAGGATGGCTTCACGGGCCACATGAAACCACTTCGCGGGCCACATCCGGCCCCTGGGCCTTGTGTTTGACATATCTGATTTAAGCAATGATAAATCACTTGGTAGCAATTGTGGAAAAGTAACCAGACTCCTCAATACTCTATGAAACACACAATAAGCATTTCACACTGTTCCAAGAAGCAGAACCCAGTTGCTTCCCTAAATGTAGAGATTTAGATGGTCACATCTCTTTTTGTTGCTCACTCACTTTTCAGGCTCCTTTGGAATCTCATAAATAATGGATGACATGTGGTTTCCATCCGTCTCCTCCTCCTCCTCTTCCTCTTCCTCCTCCTCCTCAGGTTCAGGCTCTGGTTCCTGCTCCCTGCTCTCATGGGCTGATTTTGAATCGCAGGATGTTTCTGTTTCTGTTGGAGGAGGATGCTCTTCTTTTTTGAGTTTAAACAATGCCTCATTTTCTGCCATCAATCAGAAAGCAAAATTGTAATTCTAAATGCTGACATACTCTTTCAAGTTATATATGGATATTAGCCAAAAACCAATCACTTCTGAAATGTGTTCTCTCCTAAAATATTGTGCAAGTGATTGGGGAGAAACAGAAAACTAAACAAGCAACATATTGACGATAAACCGGAGAACCTCCATGGAAAGAAACAGAAGGCAATGTCAAACATACCAGTATCACCACTCCAAAAAGAAGTTTGTACCGTTTCTTTACATGAATTCCATTCTTGAAGCCAGATTTGCACATAAAACTAACAAGTGCTATCAAAAAATGAGACATAAATATTTAACATAAAAATATGCATACACATTCAAAACATACATTTTCATGTCCCAAATATGAAGATATGAAATAATCTATTTTAAAATTAACATTATCCTTCTATTAAATATTAAATAGAAGCAAACCTTCCAATTCTTGATTTTCTCTACTATTATGGACTTCATAAGCAATTGCTGATATATTTGTAGTTCAACTGTTGTGGCATGACACACAAAAAGAACCACAAAATGAGTTATTGCAAGATGAGTGAAAAAGTACAGAACAGATCTGGACCTTAATCCCTCAGAGGAATGTCACTTCTTCACAGAATGCTGCACTGATAGCTGGAAGAATGCTTATGGAAAAGAATAGATTAAATTTGCATGCAACAATATGCAGACTGCGATTCCTCCCACCCCTTCTGAATTTTAAAGCATAGAGCTGGAGGCTCCTGCAATCCTTCCTCTATAGCAAAAATGCCACTCTTATACTTACAACAGTGCATTAAACAGACATTTTAAAGCTAGACACCTGGTCATTTGGGAATAGGCAGCCAAGGTGGATGGTAGAAACTACCTTTTTTGGTTTTGATGTATTCCATATTTTCTGTGCTACTCTGCTGTCCATTCTCAGGCTCTACCTGAGTATAAGGTGCTACACCCTCAATCACAGCACAAGGCAGCTCCTCTTCTCCTGCGCTGGTGACATTCAGTTGGATTCCCTCTGCTGTGAGAGAATCATAGCCGGGTCCAGCAATGATGATCACTTGTGAACCTTGCATCATACCTTGCACAGGGCAGCTGGCTACTACTTTACCAAGTGTCTCTTGTGAAACGTTCTCAAACAGAGTTCCGTGACCTGAACCCATCTGCATGGCCATTGGCATGCATACCACAGTTTCCATTGTCTCTGGTCCATTGAGGGATGGGTTGTGGCACATGCTGGCACCTTGTTCTGCTCGTAAGTTCTCAATATGGTGTTCAAATGGAATATGGATGCCATCCTGTGTGATGAGCCCGCTGGTATTTTCTCCTTCTCCTTCTGCTGAGGGTTGCTGAACCTGGGGCTTGTCTTTCTGATTCTCCAGCTGTTCCTCTATCATAGAGCTAGAGCTCTCTTCTGAAGACTCAGAGTTTCCAGTTCCAGTGCCATTGGCAACTACAAATTTCAACAAGGATGAGAAAATTAGCAGATAATTTCTTAGGAACACTGACAAACCTTACAGCCGGATACTTCACCTGCTTATTATCCATAGCTGTATCCAGGATTCTACCTATTCAGAATAGATAAATTAGGATATCTAAACACCTTCAGAACCATGATTGCCCTATTTGCCTCCATTTAAAAAGGCCTCCTCTTCACGCTCATTAAGATCACTTAATAAGACCAAAGTGTACATTCTTGCCTTCTATCATTACTCTCTGTGCAGAAAATAAGCATGTCTAAAACTTATTTTACCAAGAAGAGATGATTAGAGGTATTTATTGCTCTCTCTCCATTGTACTTCCTCAACCTCTATATAAATGTATATAAAGAACAGTATTTCCTGAATGGATGTCAGATGTCCAGCTAGGGAATTCAAGAAAGGAACTCCTGGGACATTGTTCAATAATACTTTTATTGGAGCTTCCGGTAGCGAGGCACCGCCGAAGGAGGCTTTTTCTTCAGCCTCCAGCCCGGGACTGCGTCAAAGCTGTCAAAACAGCGCGGATCAGCTGTTTTGCGGCTCGTAACTTTCTCCCCCGGCGAAGGGGAGAAAGTGAGTTTGGTCTGGATAGGGGTTGAGTTCCCTAGTCCCCCCAGGAGCGATCCTGGGGGGATGAAGGTGAGAACTCCCCCGGAGTCCGGACCTCTTCTCCGCAGCTCTGTGTGTCTTCGTTCCTTGGAGCGAAGCCAGACGTCGCCGCCACTGCTGTTACATTGTATCTGCTTGTGAGTAACTTTTGAAACAGACGGAACCTGTCAGGAGATTTTTATCTCAGTTAAAATGTGACTTTAACTCGAAGATTTTATTGGGATTTTTGTTACTTGCTACAAGTGAAAGTGACAAGAAAATGGTCGCGGAAGCATTTCTTCTTTTTAACAAAAGGAAAACTTTCACTTTCTTTCCGGTTGTGGATGTACTTTAAAGAATTTTAATTTTTCTTTATTTAAAGTCAAGCTTTTTAAGTTTATACTTGCTGTGGTGATTTTTTTTTTTTTTTTTAAAAACAATTTGGCAGAATGGCTTCAAAATGTACTGTTCCTGCGTTGTCTAAAACAGCTATTTCTTCTCCTGTGGTGCAAATTCAACAACAAAAACCTAGATCTCCCCCACCAACACCTCCTCCCTCCATTACACTTAAAGATTTACAAGAGGCCTTAGCCAAGTCCTCATTGCAGACTCTGAAACAAACAGAAGAACTTTTGGATAAGAAAAATCAGGAACTTTGTGAAAATTTATCACATATTTTTCAAGGACTTGCAGCTCATATTGATCGTGTAGAGGGACGAGTGGATGAATTAGTGGAGAAAATGGAAGGAACGGAGGATAGACTTGAAAAGGTAGAGGAAGGAGTGGAAACCTTTCAAAATGACATGGTAATGTTACAATATAAACAATTGGAATTTGCTCTGAGAATCAGGGGTCTTAAAGAGGACCCACAAGAGAAACTTAAAGAGGAAGTTGTTAGAGCTTTGGCCCTGGTATTGAATTGCAACCCAGAGGTGATTTGTGGAGAAATAGAAAAAATTTTTAGAGTGAATTCCTGGGTCGCACGTCAAAGAAACCTACCTAGAGATGTGGTTGTTTATTTTACCACAAGAATACGTCGTAATGAAATTATACAGCTCTTTTATCAGCAAAGATTTCAAATTGCCGCACAAGATATTATACTTTTAAAAGAAATACCTTCTAAGATTTTAAGAAGAAGAAAGGACTTTACATTTTTGACTCAGGAGTTAAAGCAGCGGCAGATACCTTTCAGATGGGAAATCCCTTTGGGTATTATATTAAATTTTGCAGGGACCAGACACAGATTAAACTCAGTTCAAAAAGCTAAAGATTTTTATTTGTCGGTCCTGAAAGCTGATATGTCACCATCATCGACATCTAAAGCACAGGAAGATCTGATGGAGCAACTTGTTGTGGAACTGCCTGGGGCCATGTCATTATCGGTAGAAGATCCTCAGAAGGAGCAAAGGATGACCCGTGCTGCTTATAGGCGTAAAGAGAGAGAGCAACAAAAAGAAACAGTCTCTATAACATATCCACAGCCTTCGGAGTCAGTGGAAGGGGCGAGGCCAAAGAGATCTGCAGCGACAGACATGCAGGGAATGCTTAGCAAGCTTTGTAAGCCAAAAGATGGATAAACGCGGGAAGTGAGACTTTATTATGGAAATGGAAGAAATTAGTTTATTATATGTTTGTAAAGAACTGATAGCTTTTTTTTTTTTTTTTTTTGAAAGATGTAAAAAATTAAGATTGGGATTTTATTTTATTTTTCCAGCTGTAAGCAGGAAGTATTGACTTAAGATTTTATTGAAAGTATAGACTGGAGAGGGAAGAAAGTGAAGGGAAAATTTAAGTGTAAAATGTAAGAAAAAATTATGTAAAGTTTAAATGTTGAAGGTGAATAGATTATATTTAGAGAAAGTATGGAGTGATTAAATGTTATATAATTTTTGAGTAGATGTATTGGTTTTTAATTAATTTTAATTAATTTAATTGCCTTATTAGAGTTAAAGTAGGTATATACTGATAGCATTATATTTGTTTAGTTAAATTGTAATTTAGATTTGGAATGATGTGTTTCAATCCTGTATTTGGTTCCGGGAAGCTCAGGGGGGGGAAGGGGATTAGGGGTATTAAAAATTGATGTATTCATATGCTATAGCTAAATAATAATTGTATTGATAAGAGGAGATGCTCGGCTGGTATCCCAAATTGCACTCGAGGAGGTGGTCAGGTAGAGGGGGGATGTAGAAATGGGAAGGAGGAAGGAGGAGAGGTTGTGGGCTAGAGGGAGGAAGGAAAGGAAAGTCGATGAGGGCGGAGGCAAGGCGGGGACTGCCGAGCGTTTCCGATAATGTATTGATTTGTATTGTTTTTTCTGTTTGTGTATACAAATGCATCATATTACTTATTGTTTAATTATAAAAATTAATAAAATTTTATTTAAAAAAAAAATACTTTTATTGAATATACTACATTGGCACAAAAAAAGGGCAAAACCAGCTCTGAAATTCCCGCTCAAAGGTTCGTATAATTAAACATGAATTCTCCCTTTGGTTGCTCTCCCTTGGTCCACTGCATTGTCCAATCACCTATGCTCCATTTATTATGGGAACTGTCTGGATCAGAGGTGTCAAACTCAATTTCATTGAGGGCCGCATTATGGTTGCCCTCAAAGGCCCATATAAGCATGTCTGGGTGGTCACAGCCAGGTCGCTGCGACCAGGCAGGTGTGGCTGGGTGGGCGTGGTCGGCTCGATGCTGCTTACTCGATGAGCCCACAAGCTCCTTGCCTCTCCGAACTGGCGGCAGCCAAGCTCATGCGCACACACACATCCCCATTCTAGGTTTGGAGACTTTTACCCACAGAGGAAGGAGAGGTCCTTCTTTCCAAGCCCAAGCATGACTGGCAGCTTGCCAGTTCAGATGTGGATAAAAGTCTCCAAGCTTGGAATGGTGTGTCTCTCTGTGTGTGTGCTACAGCACTGGCAGCAGCAGTCCCATCGAGCAGGAGCTCGGCCTGCCCCACCTGTCCCGCACTCACGGACCTCAGGGCCCTGCAGCCAGGCCACCCCTGCCCCACCACCTGCCTCACCCCATGGCGGCAGCACTGGCAGTAGCAGTCCCATCCAGCTGAAGCCCTGCTGCCCCTCCACTCTCCTCCAGACTTTGGCCAAGACCCTGCCAGTGATGCCTCCTTGGTGGCTGGAGCGACTGCTTGTGCTCTGACAGCCGGAGTTCCATTGCGGTCAGCAACGGCTCCATTCTTTTTCTCCATTCTCAAATCTTCGCAGAGTCTTTACCACTTTCCCAAAGGATGGGTAGGTGGTCAGGGCCCAGCACCCCGAAAGAAAATGAAAGTTTTAAGAGACTTGGTTTACTGTCATGGTTCAAACAGACAGATGAATAAAGCAGAACTCCGAGGCTTGAGAATTCCTCAAAGAACATGTTTATTAGTTACAAAGTATCAGCATGGTCAAAAGTGAAACCAAGTCTGAATACACAAGTAACAATTTCCCAATGCAAAGTTAAATGTCCCACCCATAAAACTATGCAAGCAACTACGTTCCCCAATATGATTATTTGGCAGGCTTTTTATGCAATGCCCAGTCCCTAGTCTTGGGAGTAGCCGATGATCTTGGTTCCCACGGGACAGAAGATTATTTTGACTAACCAATCACCTGAGCAACCCCCTCCCTCCATTCTATGTGGCAACCTAGAATGAGAAGAAAAAATGGCTGCAGCCATGCTCATTTGTAGAGTTGACAGTCGACCCCTCTTAAAAAGAGTCTCCTGTAGGGAAAATAAAAAGCAAGTTAAGTATTTCTTCGAGGCTTGTGAGGATATTTATCGTAAAACTTTTTTATTAATCTGTTCGCTTTCACATTGGTACATTTCACCCATGTAGCTTTTGACAGGAGATAACCTTTCCACTGCACTTTCCCTTGTACAACCTAGAATCAAGAATTCGTTTTATTTCATAATGTGTCTCTCCCTCTACCACTATGGACCCGGGGGCTTCTTTGGAATAGGTCTTAAAGAGGATTCAAACACAGGTTTCAACAGATTACAATAAAACACAGGGTGAACTTTTCTCAACAGTCATGGAAGTTTCAATTCCACTGTAACAGGATTTATGATTTTTGTGATGGGAAAAGGACCAAGGAACTTTGGGCCCAATTTTCTGATGGCTAGCTTTAACCTTAAATATTTTGTTGAAAAATAAACCAATTGCCCAACGTAAAAAGGTTTTTAAAGGGAATGTCGTTTGTCTGCCTGCTCCTTGTAAACCTTGGCAGCCTTGGTCAATGCTTTCTTCACATTCACCCAAACCCCCTGGAAAGATGTCACCCATTGATCCAAAGTCTGGGAAGTAGGAGGCTCTTGGGGGTACTCAGGCATAGGCACAAAATCTTGACCCATTACTATTTTAAATGGGGTGAGTCCAGCGCTACTGTGCACATTATTGTTATAGGCTACCTCTGCGAAAGGCAGGAGGTCAGCCCAATTAGTCTGCTGGCAATTAACATAGCATCTGAGGTACTGTTCCACCACTGCGTTAGCTTTTTCAGCCACACCATTTATACTTGGATGAAAAGCCGACAAAAGCCCCTGAGTCAACCCAATCAGTTTAACAAACTCCCTCCAGAACTTTGTAGTAAACTGACTCTCCTGTCAGATATAATCCACTTTGGGGCTCCATGGAGCCGATATATTATTTCAAAAACATCTTGGTTAGCTTCTGGGCAGAGGGAAGTTCTGAGCAAGCGATGAAATACTTTTGTTTGGAAAATAGATCAATTACAGTCCATATTACAGTGTTTCCCTTGCTCTCAGGCAACTCTACTATAAAGTCCATTGCAGCAATCCTGGGGGTTTCCCAGGATGTCTTTTAATTGCAGCGCAGATAGCACAGCTCCTCACATAACTCTTGACATCTCTTTTTATCCTTGGCCACCAGAATTGCCTCCACACTAAATGCAATGTTTTCAGGAACCCAAAATGACCTGCCTGCTTTTCATCATGACTCTGCTGAAGGGCTTGGAGTCTGAGGCTGTCTGGGAGGTATAACTAGAGCCTTTCCAGGCTAGTCCTCCCCTAAGGGTTAAAATAGATTTGCTGTCTTTGAACCAGGTATCAGTCTCTAATTGCTGCTTAAGTTCCTTCAGTAAGCGATTATCAGGACCAGCAGGTGATCCTTATGTTTGTGATCTAGTTGTTATTTGAGAAGGAGACTGCGGCAGAGGAATAATGGAGTTGATTACTTCCTCCTGGTGAATTTTGAACTGGGGCATTCTAGATAAGGCATCAGCCAAAACAGTTTTACCCCCTGGGAAATACTTAGGTGAAGTTGAAACAATTGAAGTTGTTTCAGGGATAATTTGCAGTTTTTAGAGCTTCCAAATTTTTATCAGTCCATACTTCAAAAGGTATCCCCCCCCCTTCCAAAAAATGACACGTTACTAATGCCCATCGTATCGCAAAAGCCTCCTGCTCATCTCCTCTCTGTGTCAGTTAGCTTCTGGGAAGTGTAAGCACAGGGTTGTAACTTCCTCCTGGTGATTTTTTTGTAAGAGAACAGCACCCACAGCCACGTCACTCACATTAGCTTGAATGATGAATTGCTTTTCAGGATCAGGGTGCTTGAGAACAGGTTCAGCTGCAAAGAGTCTTTTTAGTTTCTCGAATGCCACTTGACATTCTAGGGACCAAGTCTGACCAAGGCTGACAAAGTCGGAGTTTCTTCCCCCTCTCCCCATTTTCAATAAGGTTATTATTGGCATGGCTATCTTTACGAAAGAGGGGATAAATTGATGGTAAAAGTTAGCAAACCCCAGAAAGTTTTGAAGTTGTTTACGGGTGCGAGGGGGTTGCCATTCCAATACAGCTTTCACTTTTACAAGATCCATTTCTCTCCCCTCATTTGAAATTTGGTACCCTACATCAGGGGTTGGCAACCCGCAGCTCTGGAGCTGCATGCCACTCTTTCAATCCTCTATTGCGGCTTCCAGTCCTCCGCCGCCATTTGCAGTCCCACAAAAAAAAAGAAGTGGGACTAAAAAAGTTCAATCAATCAATTCCAACTTCTCACGAAAAAAAAAAATCTCGCGAAGTTGGAATTGATTGATTGAACTTTTTTAGTCCCACTTCTTTTGTTTGTGGGATTGCCCACAAACTTCTTTTGTTTGTGGGACTGCCCACAAACGTTTCTTTTGGGGATTGCATGGGCGGCAGAGGAAGAGATGGAGGACTGCGGTGGACCTGGGAAAAAAGTGCCACGTGGGTCCCATCAGGGGTGCGGGGGGGGGGTGTTTCTGCCAAGCATCTTATATGGAGCTGGGGAAATGGCTGGTGGGGGGAGCTGCCAATGCCACTGCCATGAGGCTTTGCAGAGCCCAAGTGGCCATGATCCCCCCTCCCCAGCCAGCCAGCCACCATCGCCAACCTACTCCTCACCTGGCCAGCCAGCCTCATGCTCTTCTCCTCCTCGTCCTCTGCACTCAATCGACTGCTAGCGGCTTGGGTGGCTCTGCTCCGTCCGAGTTGAAGAAAGCTGCTTTCTGCTATGCCTCCGCTTTCTTCAACTCGGACGGAGCAGACCACCCAAGCCGCTAGCAGCCGACTGAGTGCAGAGGACAAGGAGGAGGAGAAGAGCGTGAGGCCGGTTGGCCAGGGTGCTCCGCGCAGGGGAGGTAGAAGGAAAAAGCAGTGGCAGGGCACTCAGCGCGGAGGAGTAGGAGGTAAAAGTGGCAGCAGGGCACTCCATGCGGGGGAGGTAGAGCAAGAAAACAGCAGTGGCAGGGCGCTTCGCGTGGGGGGTGTTAAGCAGCAGCAACGGTGGAGTGGTGGAGTGGTGGGGGGGGAGCAGCAGGGTTTTGTGGCTCCCAGTGTTTTCATTTCTGTGGGAAACAGGTCCAAATGGCTCTTTTAGTGTTTAAGGTTGCCGACCCCTGCCCTAAATAGTCAAGGCAGGTCTGGAGAAACTCACATTTCGAAAGCTTTGCATTCAGTTTCGTCTTCAGCAGTTTCTTCAGCACCTCACGGACCAATTTAATGTGCTCTTCCATAGCCTCAGTGTAAATGAGAATGTCATCAAGATAAACCAAAACCCCTTATACAGATGATCATGGATTAACTGCATAAATACAGCAGGAGCTCCTTGTAGTCCAAGAGGCATCACTTTAAATTGGAAGCTTCCCAGGGGCAATTGAAGGCGGTTTTCCATTTGTCCCCCTCCTTAATCCGGACTTGGTAATAAGCCTCTCTTAAATCCAACTTTGTAAAAACTTTCCCCTTTGCCAGGTGGGCTAACATGTCCTTCATTAAGAGGAGGGGGTACATGTTCTCTAGGCTGACAGTGTTCAATCTTTTAACATCTATGCATAATCTCAGCGACCCATCTTTCTTTTCTTTGACCAATACAGGGGCTGCTACACAAGATTTTGCTGGTTGGAAAAGCCCCGGGCCAGGTTCTTATCAATGTACTCCCTTAACTCTTTCATCTCTCTGGGCATCATTGAGTATATTCTTGGTTTCAGGAGCTTGGCCCCGGGTAAGATTTTGATGACACAGTCCATAGCCCTGTGAGGGGGGAGGATGTCGCATTCTTTCTCACTAAACACCTCGTCTAAATCACGATATTCGGTTGGGATAAGCTGGATTCCTGGCAGCTTCTCTACAATAGCCTTTAGTGTTTCAGGGTGTTCTTCTTGAGCCTCATTTATGGTATAGTCCTTTATATCACTGGTGGTGGCAGGGGGGAAGGGACCTACCCCCAATCTTTTCTTTTCTTATAATATTTTATTAATTTTCTAATTTTACAATTACGTATTTAAAAAGCAACATGGTGACTGGATTAATCAATAGTTCAATAACATACATAAATCTTTAGTATAAATCTCAAATTACAACATGAGATATTTCCTCTCTTTTTCCCTTAATATCTACTATCTCATATTAGGCTAATACAGTTCTTATTATTATCAACTAAGTAAAAACATCTTTGTTACATTTATCAATAATTTTAGCTTATACATATGTTAATTGTATTTGCATTCAATCCTTATATACAATCAATGTCCTGTTATTGCTTTTTTCCCAAGCTTTAATTTCCCATCAATATTCAAATTAACATTTGGTATTTATAATTTCCAAGCTTTAGGTAACCAAAGTTTCCCTTATCTCAACTTCTTCCTTTTTCCCTTTTCATAACAAAATCCAATATTCTAAATACACATCTTATCTATTTGAATATAGTCTTGTTCTGTTTTCTAAAAGTTATCTATTTTCCACCATATTAAACCATTCAATTAATAATACACTATCCCCTCTAATAAATCAAAACCATTATATGTGGGTTAACCAATAAATCAGTAATATATATAAATCTTTTAGTTTAGGTCTAATTTTTAGAAGCTCAAATACTCCCTCCCTTTTTCTAGTAATATCTATTATCTCATATTGGGCAAACAGAATTCTTATTTTCAACTGAGTAAAAAAAAATATCTTGTTACATTTATCAATAATTTTTAGCCTATACATAAACTTTAATTTCCCATCAATATTCAAAAAAGGGGGAAAACATTGTTATTTATGATTTCCAAATATTTTATATTAGGTCAGGGCTTTTCAACCAGTGGTATGGGTACCACCTGTGGTACATTGGCACCTGGCAGGTGGTACGCGACCATCCTAGAAAAGGGGTAGCAGGGGAGGGGAATGAGCTGAACCGGTGGCAGCACCGCACAAGCCTGAGCGAGAGACGGCTGGAGCTGCAGGGCTGTCAGGGCTCAGCGGAAACGCTAGGATCAGTGCCACTTTCCAGCTGATTGGCACTTCTTTGGGGCTGTCAGGGCTCAGTGGAAGTGCCAGGATCAGCGCCAGGCTCCAGCTGGAGCTCGGCGCTGATCCTGGTGCTTCTGCTGAGCCTATAAGAAGCGCCGATCAGCTGGAATGTTGCAGCATCTCCAGGGTCTTGTGATTTACATTCAGACGCTTGGCAACTGATTCATATTTATGATGGTCAGTGTCCCAGGGTCATATGAAGTGACCAAAACCTGCTGCAACCTCCCAGCAGACGGGCAGAATAAAAACCAAACACCCCCACCCCACCCCTGCTGGGTTAGGAGTTGTCTTTACGAGTGTTGTTACTTTTGGAGCCTGTCCTCCTTCTCGCGGGGTGCCCGTCCGTCCGTCCACAGAACGAGTCGACACCGAACCCCCCGTGAAAAAAGTCACGGTGACATTGAAGCTTGTGATTCTCTTGACAACATTCAACTCCTGATGGACTTGAAATAGTGAAAAAAGGAAAAAAAAAAAGATCATCAAGTTTTTGACACCTTGCTAGGCGATTGGTGGTACTCGGATGTTGCCATATCCTAAAAGTGGTACAATGGGTGAAAAGGTTGAAAAGCCCTGTATTAGGTGACCAAAATTTCCCTTATCTCAACTTCTCCCTTTTTCCCTTTTCATACCACAGTCTATTAGTCTTGTTACACATCTTACCTATTCAATTATGTTACTTTATTTTCTAAAAATTATCTATTTTCCACCATATTCAACCCTCTAGATAGTAATATGATATCCCCTTTAATAAATCAAAGCCATTATTTTCTTCAGCCTTACTCTGGCTTTCATCCTTTGCCAACTAACCTTCCATGTCAGTGCCTCTGAATCATCAAATAGTTCTCCCTCTATTATTATATATATTATTTGGAATAAGAAAGACCACTTGGTTGAAGCTTTTTTGGAAGAACTAGCCCATTTGTATTCATTACATCGCTTCCCTGTTACTCTAATTTCCCACAATTGTCCTGATAGATTTATCTTCACTTCAGTCTGTTCTTCTTCCTTTTCCTCAAATTTCTTCGGATTTTTGTAAAAAGTATTTTCCATTTTTAGTGTTGTCACTCCCTTTTCTGATTTTTCCGTTGACTGGGTCTGTTGGTCAATTGGATCCTCTGTCTTAGTATTTAGTTGTTCCACTTTTCCTGTTATTTTCTGCATTGTTAGTTCTTTGGTTGTAGTCAAGTTCTGGATTTGTATATTTAAGATGGCATCTTGTTCCTTTATGTTGCATCTTATTTTGTCACAAGCTGAAAGGATAGTTTCATGTACTGATTTCAACAAGGAAAGGATTTTTTCCTGATCTTCATCCATATTCTCTTGATAGTATGTTAAGTTGAAGACTTTAGAATCAAACGTTAAAAATAGTATTTTGTTTTTTATAGCTAGGTATGGGCTATCTATTTCACGTGTTATAGGTGGCCTTTATAGTAGAAATTGTTTGTCAGGTAAGAGTTTTATTTTTATTTATTTATTTATTTATTTTATTAAATTTATACCCCGCCCTTCTCCCGGAGGACTCAGGGCGGCTTACAGCCAGTTTAAAACAATGATACAATACAATACAAAATTTAAAAATGATTAAAAATAAATATTCAAATTTGGCCGCTTCTACTAAAAATTTGATTAAAACCAATTTAAAATACCCCTAGGCCAGTCCT
>NW_015386515.1:1260012-1262289 GCF_001527695.2 Protobothrops mucrosquamatus | reverse complement strand
CCTGCCCCCACTTCACAAGGAGGGACTCACCACCGTCTATCTGAGGCACAGTGGTCTCCCTTGGGCCCAGATTCTCCCGTATAATGACCGCTACCCCACCGCCCCTACCCCGGGTCCTTGGCTGATGGAATACCTGGAAACCCGGCGGGCACATATCTACGAGGGGCACTCCCCCCTCTGTGCCCAGCCAGGTCTCCGTGATACCTGCCAGGTCCAAGGTATTCCCTCATTTCATATAATAACATATGCTTCTCATGTAAAGAAATAGGAAAGCAATTCCCCAAGTATAGCTCTGAAAGTCAGTAAAAATTTACATTCATAGTTCAAACAGGCCAGATATGCTGCCCAGAAGTTCCTTCTTTGCAGCTGGGTTTTTCACAGGTGGTAACTGTCAAGGTCAAGGAAATTTTTTTCTAGAGTCTGGACTTCAAGCCAAGTCTCTTTTAGGCAATAACAAATTGTAATACCATACTTTGCCACAAGATGTCACCGATGCCATTTAAAGTTTTTTAAGTGCAAAATTTTTATGATAGTTTTTCAACTCTTATTTCTTTTTTAGATAAAAACAAACATCTCCAGTAAGAAAAGGAACACTTTTAGTCTCCAAGTTTCAAAAGCATACACATCCAATTAAATTAATTTTTTTCTTATAGTTGCTCTGTTTCTCCTGGGTAGTTAGTCGCCGCTTTTCTTAGAGGGTGGGATAGAAATTCCCTTCCCTCTCTCCTCACAGGGGGAAAAATATTTTGGGCAGCTTTTACAGGAAAAAATACTTAAAGTCTTAAAGAGAGGACCAGATCTCACCCAGTTTCATCCAGGTTGCTTTAAAGGTGCTTAGTGATGATTTTGACTTCGGCTGTCAGCAGCTCAGTGATGGGCCGTATTGCTATGGCTGATCTTTCCCTTGCCGGTTTGAAGGGCTTCCCTGGATCAAACGGAAGGGCCGCTGCCCTCCCGCTATTAAGCAGGGGGGGTCCCCTCCTTGCTCGTTGCCCCTACAGGGCGACTTTTGACCCTTTCCAGGGTCCCCCAGCAGAACGAA
This sequence comes from Protobothrops mucrosquamatus, assembly GCF_001527695.2. NCBI lineage: Eukaryota > Metazoa > Chordata > Lepidosauria > Squamata > Viperidae > Protobothrops > Protobothrops mucrosquamatus. The sequence continues at coordinate 1,261,247 of NW_015386515.1, read as the reverse complement.
TTCGGACACGGAAGATAGCGCTCGCCTTCCTGCGTCCGCAGGCACCATGATGGCAAACTGGAAGTCGGACCTACCCCCAATCTTAAATTCCTCACTCCATTCTCCCACCAGATGGTCGGGTGCCACTTGTCGAACCAGGCCAGACCCAAAATTACAGCCTCAGTCATTTTTGGGACCACCACAAATGATTTCCCAGTGCCGGCCCATTTCCAACCACACTGGTTCTGCCAGGTGCGTGGCAGATGCAGATTTGGGACCGGTCAGCTTGTTCAAATCTCATGGCTAGGGGTAATAGCTCTGCCCGAATCCCCACCTTGAGCACTGTGGATAGATTAATTAGGCACCGGGTGCAACCTGAGTCTATTAATACATTTAAGATCATTTGGGCCCCGGTTCTGAGTACTATTATCTTGGTGGGGATGGCGAAAGGTGGGATGGGTTGACTTACCATCATATCCTCTTCGGCTTCCTCATCACTGCCATAGGGCACCGGCATCTGTAATTGCTCTGGCTGAGCTCTTGCCTCGGGCTCGGCAGGAGAGGGTTGTCCAACAGCTGAGTCCTGTCGTGCCGTTTGTCTTTTCCCTTCCTCCCCTGGGGGCTTTTTGTGGCTTAGCGGTGGCAGCCGGTGTGCTTCTGGACTGGGGACTCCACAGCATGGTGGCCCATTTGGCCTCATCAGTAGCATTTGACTGGAACTCTAACTGGTGCTTGGGCGGCGCTGGTGGTTGTGGTGGCATGGCATGTGCAGCAACTTGGATTCAGCTGTGCCTGGCTTTCTGGGGCAATCCAATTCGATGTCCAGCATCACCACCATGCTCTAACACTCATGCAATTGGTTAGGAAAGCCCCTAATGATGCAGGTTTGGAGTAGGTCCCGGTCTAGCCCAGGGGTCGGCAACCTTAAACACTCAAAGAGCCACTTGGACCCGTTTCCCAGAGAAAAGAAAACACTGGGAGCTGGAACACTTGTGCGCACGTGCGGGGGGGGGGGGAGTTTAATTAAAAAGAAATCGAGGCTGCTGTGCATGAGTTCTCTCTCTCTCTCTCTCTCTCTCTCTCTCTCTCCCGTCTCCCTATCTCCGATTTTCTGCTCACCTGGCAAGCTGGCTTCACGCTGTTGTCCTACAAGCTGACACACATTCTTATTGGGCTGGCTCTCTCCTGCCCTTGGTCTGCCACTCCTCTTCTCCCACTCAGTGTGTGCGCTCAGTGTGTGTGTGTGTGTGTGTGTG
>NW_015386515.1:1238424-1259198 GCF_001527695.2 Protobothrops mucrosquamatus | reverse complement strand
CTCCGGAGCCGCGGATTGCCAACCCGTGGTCTAGCCCCTGCTTGAAGTAGTTGATCAACGATCATCCCAGCCACTGCCCTAGCTGACCAGCAACTCGCCTGAATTCACAAATATATTCCTTAGCAGGTCGGCCTTTTTGCTTCAGACAATGGATTTCTTTCTCGGCCAACAGGGCTTGGTATTCATCTTCAAAATGACCTCTCAATTGCTCCATGAATAGGTTAGCATTCTACAGCTCAGGAGCCCCTTCATCATGGAGGTTGGTCACCCAGTTGGCCGCTTCCCCCTCCAAATTGACTGCCATGGCATTCACCATCTGGGCATCATCCAGGTAGGCATAAGCGTAGAGAAACTAGATGAGCCCACAGTTGATTCAGGAAGGATAGCTTCTCGGGGTCCCCATCAAAGGTGGGCTTGATGGGAGGCAGCTCAAATCGTGGCGGGGCTGCCTGCTCTTGCTGCTGAGCTGCTTGTTGGTCCTGGGGATGTGGCCGAACCACGCTCCGGATTTCTCTTGGCCGGGCTCCTGGATTGGCAGCCCAAGGCCGCAGCATCGGGCTTGGTTGGGATACAGGGCTTGACATCACAGCTGGCTGGGGAATAGGTGAGGCAGCATGAGCTCCCGCAGTTGGGCTGGGACTCCAGCAAAGGGGGGAAAGAAATGGGTAGCCCTTGGCATTCCCCCCACGGTGCTCCCACCATCTCTTTTACCTCCAATCTGCCGAACTTCTCCTTCAGCTACTCAAGCGAGAGGATATGGACTGCGGACTGGAGCTTTTAGTCTCTGGAATCGTCTCCTCTGATCGATCCCTTGCCCTTCTGGTATGCCACGGATGAAAACCCCTGGGACAGCAGTAACAGGCGTTCCTCTTCAGCGGCAATAGGAGTGCTCCTGCGCTGAGGGGCAGCTTCAGCTTGATAGAGGTCCACTAGGATTGTAGTTCCTCCCTGCGGCACCAGCTTCCCAGGTTGGATCAACTGGGACTTTGGCTGAGCCCCTGCCAGTGACGCCTCCTGGTGGCTGGGCTAGTTGCTTGCATAGTTTGTTATGGGAACTCTCTGGATCATTCAAAGATCTGGCATGTGGGCCTTGAGTTTGATATGTCTGGTCTGGATTGTTCAAGGATCTGGCACATGTCCTTGAAGGGGGGAGCAGGGCTTCACAATCTGCAGATAGATTCTTGGCATTTCATTCTCATCCCAGACAATTCAACCACCCTCCCTCCCTATTGTTGTCAAGTTGAGAGCAGAGAAGAAAATAGGTGAAAAGCAAATCACTCTTGACAATAGTATTCTGCAGTCTAATTTCTTTAGTATTTGAAATCAGACAGACAAGTCAACTAGCCAAGAATACTTATTGGAAAAATAGTGTGCTACAATCAATGATTGTAAATATCAAGTCTGGAAAATAAACTATTTTCTGGTTGGCACTAGGAAATGTTCTAATGTTCTAGAAAATGTTCTAATGTGGCATTTTAAAAATCATTTAAATCTTTTTAAAAAGAACATATTATTTGTCACAAACTATCAGAACAACAGGCCTAGGGAAAATTATGAAAAAACACTGGTTAAAATGGTGCAATATTACATAGACATTTTAATATAAACATTTAAAGATAACATTTTACCTTACAATATTCAATCTGGAAGGAAAATAACTGAAAACCATACATACACTAATAAATTTTAGGAATTCTGGGCTATCCATGATGTGATAATTTATTTCAAAAATGAATTTCTTTTCAATAATGTGTATTAGTCCATCTCCAACTTCACTGCTCTAACTTAAACTGTGTTCATGCATTTCCAAAGTTATCCCAGCTTGTCTCACTGATTTCCAAGCTCAGCTGCAATAAAGAAAGCAGCTAGCTTATATGAGTTGCAAAAGCTACATAGAAATATTTGCTATATGTTAACTGCAAAAAAAAAAAAGTCAGGTTGGAGTTTTAACATCCTGGACACTGTACACTTACCGTTGTCACATTCATTTTCAGAATCACTGAGTGGTTTAAGTGGTGAGTGCAAGTCCTGGAAATAGCGGTGCCCTGCTTCACATTGCCAGACAGCTGTGGTGTACATCCCAAAGTTGGGATCCAGCTCAGAGAGATGAGGCTCATAAGGGCAGCGATTCTTGTGATCTTCATACCAGATGACTGTGTTCTTCAGGCAGTTCACGTTTCGCCTTCTTCCTTGGGACACGATAAGAATGGGAAGCAAACAAAACAAAATAAAGCAAAGAAAGTGTTTGAGAAACTTGGAACAGATGGCATGCTGTCTCTGAAAGCTAATGACAAAATCCATCTATCTTTATATATTATGTAATTTTATGTTAATTATTTCTACATTTAGGAAAACAACTAACCAAATGAATTTCAGTAAAATAGAATGTAAAAGAAAAAGAAAATAGACCCATTTTAGGACAGCAAAGCTGTTAAAATAAATACGGTATGCCTCAGTGTATTATCATTGTTCACAATGTTCTTTATGATTAATGACAATAAAGAATAGCATTTTGCATTTCATCAGAAGGAATACATAAATGAAGTTTTATTCCACACTTTATTTTGAAACATCAGCACTTTGGAATAATACAGTCATAGAATGCCTTAGCATCACATGATACTAACTAGATATATCTGGTCACTAAGCTGAATATTTACAGTACTTGACTACTTCCTGAGACCAGTTTGTACATTATGCTTTATGAGAGAAAAATACTTTGCAGGCTGAAACTTTTGTAAGAACAGTGCTGGTTGCTTGACCATGTATTTCTTCTCCTTTTAGAAAATCCAGTCCTTTATCCATTCTGTCCAATTTTGAACATCAGTAAGTCTTACAAACAATTGCTTTAGCTTAGGCAATAAACTGTCCTATTTGGTTATATTCAGCCCTGAAAATTATATGGAGAGCAGTATCTCTCTCCCCCATATCTAGTTAACTCACAAGATTTGGAAATGTCTAACAACAGAAACCAAAACCTTTGTAAATGAATAAAAAAAATGCTGGTTCTAGTGATTATGACAATTTAGTTCAATGGGATTTATTCCAGGATTTTTTAGGACTACAATCATATATATAGTATATTAAATGATCTTTATTAAAAGGTAAGAATATTCCTGCTATAACTGAGAATTTATAATTTGAAGTAAACAAAAAGCTTTTAAGCTCAGTAACTTCAGCTCTATATTAGGGACTACTGCAAACTAAGAAAAAATACTTTTTAAAAAGGATGATAAAAGGTTATTAATTTCTTAGGTCTCCATTTCATTTTTAACAGTCATTACTCATAATGCCAATTCTAATATAGTATTTCAAGAAACTGAAATTTCAACATGAACAGGGCATGTGATTTTTGATTACTGAAGGATTATTGGCATTACATGTTGAAAAATAACAAAATGAAACAACCTTTAATGCAGGGGTCCCCAACCCCTGGGCTGTGGCCCACTACTGGCCATGGTGTATTTGGAACCGGGCCATGCAAGCAGCTGGCTGGCTGATGTGCACAGCTCACACGAGCAGCAGGCTGGCGGGCATGCACCGCTCGACTCACGCGAAACGCGGGCTGCTCATGCGAGTTGAGCTGTCAGTGTGCACAGTCATACTGCCCTTCGCTCACGCGGCCTGGTTCCCCTTCCCCCCCAGCCAGGCCACCAACCCCCAAAGGTTGGGAACCGCTGCTTTTATGCTCATGTCAATACAAAAAGACCAAATTTTTAAAAAACCAAACAGCTAACTTAAATAAGTCCCTAACATTTAAATTGTGTCAATACAAGAGCTATAAATGATTTTTAACAGAAAATGTGATGTGCTATAAGGCATATTTATATTTTAATCTCTATTGATACTTTAAACAAAGCAATGAAATTCCAAGAAGTCAATGTTATATTATGAGAATATGATGAATTTTTCAGTATAAATATACAGTTTGGCTTTTTTAGTTTTAAAAATATTTGAGCCAGTTATATGAAATTAAATCTATAATGGATGTTGAGCAGTTTCAATGTCAAGTTTAGTGTGGTCAAATATAGTAGAATCAATAAACAAAGTTAAAAGTTAGAATGTGCCCTTTGATCTCTTGATATTTTTTTTGATAGATGTAAAGGTGATTATAGCCAAAAAAAAAATTAACTGATTTTTAGGTGCAAATAGAAAACAAACAAAACACAGAGAACATTAGATTCAACAAAACTAATAAACCATATAGGGCTATAGATGGAAGAATTTTAAATTATTAAGAGAAAGGTAAAAATTATTAGAGGCTATTGGAATTAAGCCACTACAATAAATTCAAATAAATATTTCTGAAATCATTACAAAGGTAAGTGAAGATTCTTATACCAGGAATTTATGCAAATAATTATATATTCATTCAAATTCACTGAGATTTACTTTGCAAAGAACTGCTGCCAATTTCTGTATCACTATAAATTCATTCCAGACTTTCGTCTTGATTTTTTTACACTTTGTGCCATTCTGCTTTTTAATGGTTTTTTTTAATTTAAAAACTGACAGCAATTGATTGTCTGCATTTTTAGAGTATGAATAAAGCCTAATATATCAATGCATAGATTACACTTACTTTTGTTTCGTTGTGGCTCATAAAGCATCTGCTCCCATGGTTTTCTGTAAGTAAAGACGGTAGAATATCATGGTATGCACCTAGATCTCCAGAAATGAATACTAGGACTTGTTTGTCAAAGGAAAGCCTCAGCCAAAGGCTTTTCAAAAGCCTGAAAAACTTCTTCAAACATAGTATTTCAATAAGACTGTCATTCACAGAGAGGAAAGTAATGGTAAGAAATAAGGAAATTATGCTTCTGAAGACACCTAGTTTATACCCTAATCAGCACACTCTTCTTTAATAGTCTCTATCAGAGCAACAAACAACAGAAAACAGAATTCAAACAAGCTCTCTGTTTCTCAGTTAGAGCAAATACCGCCAATGAGCAAACAAGGACTCTATGAAGAACAGTTATCCACTATTAGTTGATCTGGTATTTTTCCAGGTCACCATGCATAGTAATGTCGATTAGTCTCTAAATTTCATACATTTTTCAGACCTGTATGTTACATTTCCAGAGAATACATGCATGCATTACAAACTAAACTAAGGATATGACTGATCATTTTTAGGAAATGTTTTTTAAAATTTGATAAATAATTCTTGGCTGCACAAATATAGTGAGGATGGATAATTATGGAGGATACAATATTCAAATGTGACAAATTATAGTACTTCATTCTAAAACAGCCATATAAGTGCCCTCCCTGATGATAATGGGGGGGAAAACCACAGAATGGTTATAGTTTGCCAGGTATCCACCTGTTTCTCACTATTTGTTTCTAAACCCAAGATGACATAAGATGCCCATTTTCAGAATTAACCATCTCATACTCCTTTTATCAAATGCCTTGAAATCTAGAGAACGACATCTTCTGGAGCAGCCGAATTCGAAGGTGCACAGGAAATTAAGGTAAACTGGAAATAGTCCTACGCTAATCTCCGAAACGTCAGGCAGTTTTGCTGGCAAAACCGCGCTATCAGCCTCCATGCGCAGAAAAAAGGCCTCGCACCTCTCCCAATTCATGTTTTTGGAGAACCCTTCATTTCTGGCCCTTTGCCTGCTTTGCACTTGCCCTCGGAGGGAAGGCCCACGCTTCTCACGCCCCGCATCTTGTATGACCACGAGGCCTTCGGGGCGCATGCGGCTGAATACTCCCCCATTTGCCTTAACCGTCTAGCTAGCCATCTCCTCCCTCAGACCCTTCTGCCGACTCTCACCCGCGGCGCCCGGCCTGCTGTTCTCGTTCCAGTTCCAGTAAATAAGCCGCCAGCTTGGCGTCACTCCAGCCACTGCGCTGCCTCAGGTCCACCCACGAGCCGTGAGACTCGCCCAGGTAGACCCGCCGCTCGTCGTATTTCTTGCGGGATTCGAGGCGTCGTCGTACCCGGTCAGACTCGGTGAGGCGCGGCCTACCCCGGGCTTTCCGCCCACCACGAACCTTCCGCCCACCCGGCGCAGTCTCGGCATCCACATCCCCAGCAGCGACCTCTTCTTCCTCCTCTTCCCCTTCTTCCTCGGGCTCCCCACCATCCTCCTCACCTGGGGCTGGGCCGCGCTCCGAATCACTCATCCCTGCTTCGTAACCAGGGAACCCGCCACTCGAGAAACCTTGTTGTTAGAAGAGGGCTTGGGCGCGTGTTAATGACGTCATTGGCGACCGCTCGCTTGCAACCACTTCCGGGTGGAGGAAAGCTCTCGGGCTGGTTCCCTGCGAGTCCAACGTGGTAGGGAATTTTGACCGTAAACTTTCCTGAAGGTGGCAGATAATCAAGTCTAGATTCTGGAATATGCATTTTGGCAGACGGGAGCATTACCGTTAGAAATAAAGGCAACAGGCTTACCTACGGTAAGAACGATTAAACAAGTTGCGAGGGCAAAGATAGCAAAATGTTGTATTTTTCTCTCTGCTGCCTTCTAATGATCCTCCGGATTTTCATAGTTCAAATGAAATGGTTCTGCCTGAAAAAATGAGCATCCTGCCTTTTAGTGGGGAGGAGGTTAGAGTGGGAGAAGTAGACCAATATAACCTCGTTTTCCCTTTGATCCTCCCACATAACTATTGTCATAGCTCTCATCTATGTGTATGGAAAGCTCTTCAAATTGCTTCATTTAGATAACTAAGAAAATCTTTGTTCTTTGTTGTTCAGTCACTTACCCACTGCTGACTGATGGACATTCTTTTGCCAGGATTGTCCTCTATAGCTGCTCTTTGAATTCTTGTGAGCCTGCCCTCAGTCCAATCATAACTTGGTGGTCTGTCACAAATAGATTTGTAAATTGGATTTCGTATATCTTCGAGTTTTTTTAAAAATAAAGTTTGATTTTATGTCTTGCAGAATTAATTATCAAAAAGAGACAAAGGCTAAAGCCCTTAGTTATGTGCCTATACAATTTAGAGTAAAAAAATTGCATCACAGAAATTGGTTCATTTTTTTCACATTTACTTTTTTACTGTTAGTAAAGCAATACAGGTAGTAAGAATACTCTCATGCAGAGATGGGTAGGGGGGTTGTGAAATGCCTTTGAGAAAATAGTTGGTGACAGCAGAAACTACCAATACTTATCTCAAGGAGGCATAGACAAGGACTGTGTAACAACAGGGATTCTGGAAGAGGAGATCAGTATTCAATTATATCCACTGTTGATATTAAGCCTAAAGGTGGGTTGGGACAGGATTCAATTTCCTACCTCAAATCATGTTCAGTTTATAGGAACAATCAGTCTGTTTAAGCAAACTGCTTATACTCAAGTGTTTTCTGAAAATAAAATGCCTACTCTCTACACTACGTGGTGGTGCAGTGGTTAGAATGCAGTACTGCAGGCTACTTCTGCTGACTGCCGGCTGCCAGCAGTTTGGCAGTTCGATTCTCAATGCTCAAGCCTTCCATCCTTTCAAGATCGATAAAATGAAGACCCAGATTGTTGGAGGCAATATGCTGACTCTGTAAACTGCTTAGAGAGAGCTGTAAAGCACTGTGAAGCGATATATAAGTCTAAGTGCTATTGCTACCGTAAGTGTAATTTCTACTCATTAAAAAAGTTCCAACAGGGCTTCCGGTTCTGCCCCGTGGCAACATGGCTGAGGGATTGCGGGGCTCTGCACCTCATGGCTGGTTTCGCTCTGCCAGGGGACCCTAAAATGGGTCTAAAGTTGCCCCGGAGAGGCGACGAAGGAGGGGCACCCCAATGATCACGGAATGACAGCGGTCGATCTGTTCGATCCGGGGGAAGCCCTCCAACCCAACAGGAGAAAGGCTAGCTGCACATCAGTGTCTAGCCCAAGCTACCAGCAGCCAAAGTCCAAGTGCACAAACCAGAACAACGTGCTTGGAACAGGGTGAAAACATTGATCTTCTCTCTTCTATTTTGTAATTGATTCCCTGGAAAAAATTCCCAAAGCAAGAAATCCTCCGAAAATGAAAAGGGAGGGGATTGTACCCCCACCCTTCCATAGATGGAAGCGGTGAATTAACTTCACGAGGGAATACATTGAAATGAAATTAATAATGTTATAGTCTGGATAAATCTGAAAATTAAGAATAATCGTTAAGATTTTATATCTAAAAGAGTTTTGATGAAATTATAAAAACACAATTCGTTTGAAAAGTTGGAAAATAAATAAATACTGACATCTAGTGGAGAATTAGAGTATAGAACAACAGCAACACTGACTCAGAAATTTGCAAGATGCCCAGAAACAAAGAATAATCTGTTCCCTTGAACTTTAATAACTTTCAGCCAAATAGGAAACAACTGAGAACAAAGAAAGTAAACATACTGGGCCATATATTACAAATTGAGAACTATACTTGCTTCAAAAACAGCTGACCTTCTGGGATTATAAATATTTACTGAGCTGTAATCTTTTCTGTGTCTGCAGAAAAAGAAAAACTTTAACTATTGGCTAATCTAGGGGGGAATTTTACTGGATAGTCAAATATTTTGGACTGCAACCTTGGCTGGAAGATAAATTGTAAAACCCCTGAACAGAAGAAACATGATAAAATACTGCCTTCAGTGGTGCTTTGATAATTGGAAACACATTGGATTATTTAAAAAAAAACCATATATAAAAAGATAAGAACTATATAAAATTTGGTTGTTTGGACTTTAAGATTGGCTGGTTTAAAAGGCAAAACACAGAGACTATGGTACCGGTGAAAGTACATTTGGAAGGGGAAGATAAAATGGATGCTGCACACCTATTAAAAAGTGGCAGTAAACTACATATAATATCCTTTTTTGAAGGCCCCAGCCTGGAACATCAGAACTCTGCAGGAGCAATAATTCAAGACAAGGCAAATACTTCCCAGGAGGAAGTGTATGCAATGCTGCGATAGATTCAAATGACAATAATTTCAAATCATGATGAGATTAAAAACAATTTTGCTGGCATAAATGAGCACATTTCCAACTTAAACTTACAAGTAAAAGTTCTCAGAAAATGATGAAAAAGAATGAACAAACAGACCAGATAACAGAATATAAATCAAAGGTCGGCAACCCAAAAAGGGAAACTACAGATGAAGAGAACTACAAACAAAAGAAAATTTGAAAGGTTTTACCATAACAAGGGAAATGGAAAAGATATTCTATATTTCATGACCTCAAAATCAACTTGAAGATTGAAAAGAAAATCTAATAAAATGGACTATAGAGCAACCAGGACAATCATTAAAGTTTGGGAGACAAAAAAATACATGTCTTACCTAACTTGTTTTTTCTATTCCAAACAGCAGTTACAAAAATAAAGGGAAAAACCCCTGGGCAAGTTGAATACATTAATTTGGAAAACTACTTGGCAAAAGAAGGAGGATAGAATCAGATTTGAGATATTTGATGCAATCTAACTGAGGGAGTACTATTGTTTGAATATGGTTAAAAGAATAGATACATTATGGATATAAAGGGGTCTCATAGTAAGAGAGATAAGACATACAAGTAGTATAGTATTTTTTATTGTGAAATGTGAAATATGAAAATATTGGGTATATGAATGAAAAGTTTGGATATTTAAAGGTTACTAACTTTGAGAAAACTATGACTGATAAGAATGGTTTGAATACAGAGGGAAAATTAAGTTTAAATAAGAATTTTGAAAACAGGACATATAGTGATTTAATAAGATGATTACTATAAATACAACTGAAATATAAACTGATAAAAAAGATGCTATGTGTTGATGTTACTGTTATTTGTATAAATACAAGAAAAAGGTTTATATTTAACTTTATATGTATTGAATTTTAAGTATTATATTTGCTATATGTTGATAAACGAAGAATACCATTGGATGAAGAGAAAATCAAAGAAATATATCACTAATTAACATATTGATTATGGAATTATAGAAATGAATTATTGTTTTTTAAACATATGAACCCAGACAACACACTGTTTACTAAGCACTAAAGAATGCTATTGTAAAAAATTTAAAAAATATAATTTAAAAAGTTCCAACAAATAGCAATGTGGATTTTATATACTCAGGATCACATTCAGAAATAAAATATGTTAGTATATTAATGGAAGCTATTTTTAAAGAAATTAGAAATCAGAAGTACAAGATTATTGAATTATAGAGCTGGAAAGGCTCTAATTCACATGACTCTTTTAACTGGGTTATTGGGGGTAAGCATGTTGTGCAAACCATAAAAACTGTGAGGGCATTAGTTTTAACTTGGGTTGTTTGGATCTAAACTACTGACTGAGAATTGAAATCACTGGCTTAATTCTGTTACATAAATAGAACCTAAAGAAATCCGACATTTAAATGAGTTGGCAGCAACAAGAGATATTTCCTATTAGCATTGACATATCAGCTTTCTTTTGCATGACATATGGAGGATCTTAGGTCCAGAATAGGACAATTCACCATGGCCAACTAGCCACGACCAACTAGCTGTTGCAAGCTCACTGCCGCCAACTTACCCCAGGAAATGTGACACATTTAACTCACCTTGGGGACAACTCACCACAGGAGCTGGCCAAGCATATGGGCAGAATATGCAGAGTGTGGCAAGAGGATGGAGTGCACTAGCAGCAGTAGCAATAGCAGCTGCTGCCCTGGCTGGCCAGCCAATGCTCGGCACAAACTGGTGTGGGCCATAGCGGGACTGCGCTAGGAGCGCCCCTCCTGCTCAGCATATCTGATGTGACTATGGTGATGCCAGCGCCCAATGCTACCTCCTCTCTGGGCTACATATAGAAGAGACCATGGAGACTTCCGGTTTTGCGTCGTGGCTGGGGCCCCTGAAAAGAGCCTAAAGTCGCCCCGAAGAGGTGATGCAGAAGGAGGGATGCCTTGTCGATCATGGAAGATATGATTTAGAATTAAAATAGCATCTTTTTTCTTCTTTTGATATGGGAAATTTGAAAATAAGATTGGTATGAATAAAATTTTTAGCTATATAAATGTAATTAATATTGAGAAAATCATAATTGACAGATATTTTAAATATTGATAGGAAATCAAACTTTAATAAGAGCACGAAAAACAGGAAATTGACTTATGAATTGATGTTATTTCTATAATATTAGTAAAATATGATGATGTCTATAATTTTGTATACATCAATAGTACTAAGAATTGTAATTGTTTAATGAGGGGAAAAGAGAAAAATATGGGGAAGAAAGGAAGATCAAGGAAAAAATACTGGATTGTGCAGTATTGAATAGATTTATATTGAAGAGTTAATGTTAAATATGTGAACCCAGACAACATGTTGTTTGCTAGGCTCTAAAGATTGTAATTTTAAAAAAATAATAAAACCTATAAAAAAAATTGGGCAACCTTTTGTCAGGGATGCAATAAGTTCTCCTGCCTTGGGTAGGAGTTGGACTAGATCTCCAAGGTCCCTTCCTGCCCTATGATTCAATGAGTTCTGAATAAAGGAAAAGAGGCTCTCACTAGCTTGTTTTTTGGGGTGGCAAGAAATGAGTGAAGATTTTCTCCAACAGTTTTTGAAGGTGTCAGATATGGGGAAGACTAGTTTAGAGGTTTAGTCAACTAAATGACATAAAGCGACCACCATTTAATTAAGCCTGGAATAAAACAAACACCATAAAAGAAAGGAAAAAACAGGCCATGGATGGTGGGACAGGCAGTGAGGGGGATGAGTGGCATAGGCATCACCATGGTCACATCAGATGTGCCAGGCAGGGAGAGGGGCACTAACCTGCTGCAGCCTGTGTCAACTTGTGCGAAGCACCGGCTGGCTGGGGGTGGTGGTGACAGCTGCTGTTGCTACTGCTACTGGTGGCACGGTCCATCCTCTCGCCACACTCCGCATGTTCTGCTCACCCGCTTGTTCAGCTCTGCCCAGTCCATCATCTAGCCATGCACTCTGCCCACCCATCCACTTGCTCACCCAGCCAGCTCACCCTCCAGCTGCCTGTGCAGTCCATGCTCTCACTGCACCTTGTGAGCTCTGGCCACCCATTCACTCGCCCAGCCAGCTCCCGTGGAGAGTTGTCCCCATGGCGAGTTAACCATGCTGTTTTCCTGCAGTGAGTTGTCAAATGGCAAGCTGGGGGCAGCTAGTTAGCCACTGTGAGTTGTCCTAGACACTCTTAAGACACTCTGAGAACCATTTAGATTCCTTCAGTTGGTATGTACAGTATATTGTTCCTATGTCTTGTTATGAAAATTCTGTATTTCTGTATTCTCTGTTCCACTATATACTACTGTAGGAAGGAAAAGAAAGCTTTGTTTTATTCATGGCCATTTTGGCTTTAGAAAAGTATAAGCCTACCACTTTCTTTTCTTCCTTTTTGTTCCTTGGATTTCTCTCCTTGCTTTTCCACTTCCACATACCAGTGCATCCTCAACTTTGGTGGATATTTCCCCTATCATTGAGTTAATTCACTCAAATGGAGCTCCACAGAGTCCTTTTTTTCTGATCACAAACATACAAGTTGTCCTTTCCAATCCTTCCTTTTTATACTCCAGACTTTGTTAAATGCTGTATCTGAATACTGTGAATCATTGCATCTAGCCCTTAATTGTTGGTAATAATTCATCTTCTTGACTACAGTGATCTGAATATTCCTCTGCCATTGTTCTAATAATTGCCTTTATTTGTATTGTCCTATTGCAGTGGTGGCAAACCTATGGCACGGGTGCCAGAGGTGGCACTCAGAGCTCTCTCTGTGGGCACACGTGCCGTCGCCCCAGTCCTAGGCCTTCAGCTGGGTTTTATAAAACCTTTTCACTTTAGGCCTCCGCCGCCGTGCGCAAAAAAAAAAAGGTTCAATCAGTCAATTTCAACTTCTCACGGGAAAGAAAAAGATCTCGCAAAGTTGGAATTGATTGATTGAACTTTTTAGTTACACCCAGTCTGCTGTTACCACTGCAGCCACACCCACCCAATGGGCCACGCCCACCCAATGGGCCACACCCACCCGGCACTAGACGATGCATAAGTGGGTTTTGGGTTGCAGTTTGGGCACTCAGTCTCTAAAAGGTTCGCCATCACTGTCCTATTGATTTTAAAGCTTACCTATTGTAAGAAAGGTGTGCATCTATATCAAAATGCTGTGGGGAAGGAGGATGTGGCAAATACTTATACTACATTTCTCCCAATGTTTGGATCAAGTACTATTACTTTTCACTGTGCAAGTGATGGTACTTTTCTTAGCAGTCCTTAAGATCTGACCAAGAATTACCAGTCAATATGGATAGGGAGAAGACTTATGGGTTCTAACAAAGTCCTCCTCCTTTCTGCCCACTTAATCAAAGGGAAGAAAAAAAATTTTTTTTTTCTTCAAATGACAAAAGCTGCATTTCCTAAGGATTCTAGATTACTTTTCCCCCAGTAAGCAAATAGTGCAAAATTCTTTTGCACTACAAGGTAAATGTTCAAATACAACTACAAGTTACAATATCAGCAGTGGTGTCTTCTATGGATAGATTATTTCCCAATGAAATAGATGTGAAAGCGAATATATGGGAACATCCACAGGATAAAGAGCTGAAACAAATATCATCTGATGTAGAAATATTAAATATGCTGTTGAAATACTGAAAAATAATAAAAAATGTGGATAAAGTTGAAATGCAAACGACACACTAAGAGAATGATCTGGATAATGACTCCTGGCAGGATTTGGATTGTTTAAGTGTCAGCAGTAAGCACTATGAATTTTTCTATTTGTCATACTATTCATTTTTGGGTGAACCTGGGGAATTTCTTTATATGAGGCTGATAAACATGCCTCCTTTAAGTCAAGTCCAAATTCTGATGACAAGGATGTGTCCTTGGCAAAAATACAACCACTTTTTTGTACTAACTACTATAGGCAATACTGTTTAGCTCTCTCTCCAACACATGAAAAGATGGGCACCTCCGTTGACATAAGGTGTGATGCAGTGACGAGGATTTCTTTCCAGATTTAGTAACATCCAGAAAATGTTAACTATTATCTACAGAATTAAACTTGATCTGGAACTGTGAAGAATTTGTAACATTTTGAACATTCTCAAATTTGTTTCTTTAATCTACAGCTATCCAGCACTGAAATTAATTATATACATAAGACAGTTGGAGGTTTTATGTCAGATCTTATTTTACAAATCTTCCTCCATCTGCAATATCAGAAACATATTTTATTAACCTACATCTTAACCTGATTTACAATTCAGGAATTTATTGGCTCAAGTGCCTTTAAAGCCCTCATATAACATGACTGAAACCTAAAACATGATCAGTGAAGTTTCAAACTTCTTGTTTGAAGAATTTGGGTTGTGTTCTTGCATTATCGTCCTCTAATTCTTCGTTGCACTGCAGTTCCTGAGGGCTGTGTGTGAGGCGGAATATGACAACTGTATCATGCAAAATAGGGTTTGTTTCCTGAAGACCTACAATCCATTTGGCCAAGGTAGCCTTGTTTTCTGCCCCAACCATACACATGGCAAAAACAGGGCCCTCCTTAACTGTAGAGGAAACACAACATACAGTATCAGCATTATAAGGCAGCTCAAAAAAGATTACAAAGAGTTATAGGTGTGAAATATTCAACTTAAGCATCAGCAGACAATCGCAAACGCCTCAAAGCCAATTCATCATCCACTGTCAAATCCCAGAATACAGCTTGTTACTTGCATGCAGTTCTTGACTTACGACCATTCGTCTAATGCTTGAGTTTCAAACTCGATCGTATCACGTGACGTATCATGACGTATCAAGGTTTTTTACCTTTGCGGAGCTGGGGTGGGCGTGGCCTGCACATGATGCGGACTGCCAGTTTGACACCCCTGGTCTAATGACTGAAGTTGCAATGGCATTTTAAACAAGTCATTACACTTATGACCATCACAGCATCCTTATAGTGCAATCATCAAAATTTGGGAACTGGCATGCATTTAAGACAGTTGCTGTATCCTGGGGTCAAATGATTGACATTTGTGACCTTCCCAGTCACCTTCTGACAAGCAAAGTCAATGAGGGAAGCCAGATTTGCTTAATGACTGCATGAGTCATTAACAAAATTGTCATAAAATTGGGTGCAACTCACTTAACAATTGCCTTGCTTAGCATTGGAACTTCTGATACCAATTTGGGTTGTAAATCGAGGACTACCTGTATATGCATGGGACTTTACACAGATCCCACATCCTGGGAGTTCACATTTTCATAAGAGAAGTCATAAACAAGCAGGCAGGGATCTTTCTACCAAATGGTCATGTAAGACAAGAGAAGCTGTTACTTTAAACTCTATTCACTTTATTCTCCTATCCTTTCCTAGTTTTAACTTTGGGAAGGATTTCATCCTACTTGTTAGGGATGATGCATACAAAACAAAACATATATGATGGCTACCTTTATCTGTGTAAAACTCATAATCATCCAGAACATCCCTTTCTAGATCAATATCCAGATGCATGGGGTAGTAGAAATTCCTTTCTGGGTCAATCACTTCCACCATCTGTGAAGAGAAGCAAGGAAGTAGATACTTTTTTTCAATAGCAAATTAAATTATCTGATCAAAACCCTGCTATCTTTGGTTAGAAATAAACAGAAACATCCAGTCACTTATTCCTGTTCCTGTGTTCATCTCCATTAAAGCTACATGCTTCAGAGGATATGGCGGAGCAATCTCTATGACGTATTTTATTCTAACACTTAATCTCAATTTTCAGCAAGGTTTTAGAGATACCCAAAGTATAGTAAAGTTATTGGTCTCTACTATTTTTTATTGATTAGTGCTCGGGGTTCTTCCAGAGCCTGCCTATCCCTTCAGATGTCCTCTGAAGTACAAAAATACCATTTCCCCATATAAACAACTGAGAGCTCCCTGGGGTTCTTTTTCTCTGCTAAGCTAAATCCACAGAAATGAGCCTCTTTTCTCCATTTTTCCTGTAGCTGGATGCCCTCTTTTATTCCCCAGTTAAGAATTTGGGATCCCCAGTTTCATTTCTTTTGGCTTTTACATACTTGCACCTGAACATGTCAAAAAGAGATTTTGTTTAATGTACTTGGTGTTGAATTATTTTTAAAATAAACACAAATTGTCTATCATTTTGTTTCTCTCCTCCGGCCCTCACTTCCAAATAATTGATCAGAAATGAATGGAAGTGCTTTGTTGGAGCTTCGGCTTGTGCAAGACACAGCTTGCTCTTAAACAAAATTTAGTCTTTGTCTTCCAAAACCACCAATAATTACTTGCTCTTCTCTCTCAACTAAGACGTTAACACTAAAAATAGCACCAAACCATTCAGATATCAAATTCCTTTGTAGTATCCTGTTTAATTACACTGTTTCCATCTCTAAAATTTCTAAGCTGCACAAACTCTATCAGGAATAATTTTTCACACCCTGAATTGTTTCCCCCCTTTCCGCAGACAAACAATCATAGTTCATCCTTTTTTTTATAAGTTCATTTTGCACTGACACATGCTCACACAACTCCATCTGGTGCATTAGCAGAGAAATTACATGCATCCTTCCGTGTCTAGCTCAATGTTACAAGCAGCCTTTAGAGAAGATACCAAATATTAATTTACATGTTCTTCTGAAAGCTCTGCTCTGAGCACATAGTAATAAACACACTTGGACTTGAGCCATAAGCGAAAGGGGCCTTCAAGGAAAATGGGCTTTTCAGTGTTATGAGAAGTCAGCAGTGACTGCTGATCAGGGCTTTGGATTCCTGAAAGGCAGAGAAGAGACACAAAAAGAGCAGGTTATAAAAGAAAGGTTAATCAGCAGTTATTTTAAAATATTAAAAAAGTACGTCAACTCTAGCTCTTTAGTAAAATAAAAAGAGATTTGCTGTATTTTTTTAATTCAAAACAAGAATTCTCAGCATTATCAGCTATGTCCAAGGAAGAGTTTAGAAACCAGACTCCAAGAGATGCAGACTGAGATTTCTGGATAATGTCCACAAGTGTTTCAGATCCTCCTATTCATTCATATTATCGACTCTGAAGCTGGCAGCCAAAGCACTATATCCTGAAAACATTTTATAAGTCAGTATTTCACTTCATTGCCACAGTATTTCTGTCACTATATAATTCTCCTGTGGTTGTATTTCTAGTCCTAGAAGAAATGAAATAGCTAGAAAATAGAGAATTAAGTGCTAGCCATGAGAAAAAAAAAACAGAGAACAGAAAAAAATGCATGCAAAGGAAATTCCTTATTCTTTCCTCTCTGACCAATCTGTTACCATTCTAGTTTCAACATTTGTATTTCTGAGCTGAAGAATATGGATTGCACAAATCTTCTGCAATTGGTACACAAATATCCATGCTTCCCAAGTCTATTCAAGTCAATAATAGCTGTTGCAGGTATATATTGAGTCACATATTTTTGTAGAGTTCCTTCTGTTTCCTATGGCAGAGTGAGAAGGTAAGTAAGAAGGAAGAAACCAGCAGCTGGTAAGATTATTTTCTTTTCCTTTCATTTTTAACATAGCTAAAGAAGCACCCTTGTCTTACTTGTAGCTACACAGTGGCACCTACAGACATTACGATGGAAATCCCACTTCATTTGGTCCTCACATCTGAGATTATCCAGTCAGCACACACACACACACACACACACACACACAAAGACAGAAAGAGTTCCGTACCTATGATATGTGGATGATTAATTTCTTTTCCAGAATCTAGGACTTCCGAGTGGGTGATCTGCAAACGTTAAGATAGTTTAAATTCATTGGTGATCCAAAAGTTAGTAAAGGAGCAACATAATTACAGGAAGCCTTGAAGGGACAGAAGATAAAAATGAGAATGAAACAGGAGGATTAGGAGGTGAAATACAGGTAGTCCTTGACTTACAACAGTTCATTTAGTGACCATTCAAAGTTACAACGGCACTGAAAAAAGTGACTTATTACCATTATAGCATCCCCAGAGTCATGTGAATAAAATTTGGATGCTTGGCAACCGATTCATATTTATGACGGTTGCAGTGTCTCAGAGTCATGTGATTCCAAATCAATGGGGGAAGCCAGATTCACTTAACAACCACATTACTAATTAAACAACTGCAGTGATTCACTTAACAAATATGGCAATAAAATTCGTAAAATGGAGTAAAACTCACTTAACAAATTCCTCACTTAACAACATAAATTTTGGGCTCAACTGTGGTCATAAGTTGAGGACTATCTGTATTAGTAGAGGAGTAGATGGGTAAGGGAAGGAAGTATTTCTTCCAGAATATTTTCAGATTTAGCTTTCATTTACTTGAGAACTCCAAACTATGATTGTTTTTTTCTTTTACAAAGTTAAGATTTTCATAATTAAGCTTTCTGTAATTTCAGGAATATGTCTATATATTCCACACAAAGCCAGTGGCCCATATACTGTAAAAGGCCAAAATGTCAAGGTTTTGATTTTTTCTATTAAGGAATTTGAATGTTTGATACATGATAAAGGAAATGTACTACATCCAAAAGAAACACCAGTACTTCAAATTAGTGGAGAAACTAATCATTTCAATTGGCACAGTAAATTATCTACTATACTAGTAGGACCTTGCAAATTTCTCAATTTACCTGATATACTGTAACCTTGGCATTCAGGTCAGCTGCAATCCTCTGCAAGCTCAACTTTGCAAGTTCAATAGGATCTTCTGGCAGAGGAGTTGGGACTGGATAAGGATTGATATGCTTAAATTTAGGGAACCAGTACATGATCCTCTGGTATTTTCTTACAGGGTAGCTTTTATTACCAAAGATCTCGAGAAGCAAAAACTTGGTTTCCTGGTTTGGTATGACACCTTTAAGACAAGAGAAAGGACGAACTTATCAGGCTTGGGAAGAAACTGTTTTTATTTACCCATTATTGACACTTAACTAAATATATCTGTAAAGAGTGAGGTATCAATAAAAGAAATCATGGACAGAGACACTTAGATGTGTTGGTCCCATCACTGATAGAAAGAGCCAAAAGCAACAAAATCACTACCACATTGCTCAGAGGCAGGTACAGTTCCAAAGACAGCTTTTTGTCATCAACTGACTTCAAACTGTTGGTCCTGTATAACTCAATAGCAAATTTAGATGGTAATGTTCCACCACTTCCTTCCCGTAATTGTTCCATTTCTTCATATTAAGAGGAGAAAAAATACACAGTATTCTACTACTTCTTATGAACTATGTTGTAAAAATCTTTCCAAAGCAAACCCCCCAAAAAACTTCTCCAAGTGACCAGAAAGTTCTCCATTAACAGTTATTTTATAAGCAGTGTTAGTCAACATTCTATGTTAAGATTATTCATGTAATACATGGCACAATTTTTAAATTAAGAGCCAGCTTGTGGAGATGAAGGATCCCATGTTTTTTCACATACATATCATAAAGAAATCCCCACTTTTGGGGCCCTCTTGCTATTTTTATGTACATACCAAAGTGCTCCATCTGTTCAAGCAGCTGGACAGCACAATCCTGCTGCCTGGGGTAGTATTTGAGCATTTTTTGAAAAATATTTTGAGGAATAAACACTTTCTTAGGGAAGACATCCAAGATTTTGTTGTACACATTAATATCCTTCTCCACTCCAAATTCTGGCATTTTCTTTAGAGCTGCATAGATGAACTCTACGTGACCCGTGCGGCGGACATCCCGTTTGCAGAAGATGTCTATGGCTTTCTGAAATGTAGCTTTAGTTTTTTCATGTACAGATGTTGTCTCGAAGATATCTTCAATTTTCACTAACGACTGGTTGGCGGATTCTTTGCCACGTTTTTCATGGTTCTTTATGGCAAAGTTGGAAGTGCCAAGAACTGTGCTCATTTGGATACTTCTCACAGGAATCAACCTGGAGTTCTAAGACAAGCAGACAAAGTTTATTAGAGAGATGTAAGGATTGCAGACAAGAGAATCAGTCAAAGAAATACTGCAGTTACATAGACTCACATTTTTATGCAATCTCAGAAATTAAGAGAAGTTTTTAGGATTTTTTGTTTTGTACCTGGAAAGAAGAGCTTATTTGCAGTTGTAGAAGATCCTTTTTAAGAAAGGAGCCTCTTCTTGCAGAAAGCTCCCCAGCCACTAATAATGCCCTGAGACACTTCATGACAGTCCATCTGTTTTCCAGAACAATTGGGATCTACCAACTCCCCATTTCAGTGCCTCCAGAAAAATCAAAGACCTAAAAACAGAAGAAGATGAAATTATGGTTTCATTCAATGTCACAGCACCTTTTACATCTGTAGAACCAGAAGTAACAAAAGAACCCATGGCAGCAGTACTACACAGCATACCCGATCGAGCCAAGTACACTAAGATGGAGATATCCAGATTCATGGGACTCATCAACCTCTGCCTCATTAGCAGCTTTTAATAATATCAACAAATCAGAGGAACGCCCAATGGCTCACCACTCTCAGAACTCATAGCAGAGACTGTAATGCAGCATCTAGAAACAATAGCATACAACTAAAGTATGGATCCAGTAAATAGATGACAACTTTATCACAATAAAAAGGAATAACGAGGAGACACATGAGACAATCAACAATTGTCAAAGGAATAAAATTTACAAGACAAGAACAAAGCAACAACATACTCTCCTTCCTGGATAGCCTCATCAACAGAGGAAACATCGGCAAATTAGAAATACAAGTCTATAGAAAAACAACCTACACTAACCAAATGCTTGATTACCAAAGTAACAACCCAACCGCCCACAAAAGGAGCTATATAAGAACTTTGCTCACAAAAGTAAAAATGCACTGCAGCACCCAGAACACCAGAAAAAGG
>NW_015386515.1:1224435-1238324 GCF_001527695.2 Protobothrops mucrosquamatus | reverse complement strand
GGGGGGGGGGGGGGGGGGGGAAGGAGATATTATTTTTTTATTGTTTTTATTTTATTTTCTATACTTATTTATTGTTTGTAAGCCGCCTTGAGCGAGTAGGTGACCATATAAATTTCCTAAATAAATAAAAATACTATGACAACCACATAGCATCACTGTAGTACACTGACCAACTAAAGCCCTTCAAAACTTGTGAAGTAAACCAAAAGATTCAATAGACCAGGAAGAAAAAACAGGAATCACTTACAATATATATTATAATGGTCA
The DNA here is from genome assembly GCF_001527695.2 of Protobothrops mucrosquamatus. Classification (NCBI taxonomy): domain Eukaryota; kingdom Metazoa; phylum Chordata; class Lepidosauria; order Squamata; family Viperidae; genus Protobothrops; species Protobothrops mucrosquamatus. The sequence goes on along the minus strand of NW_015386515.1, from coordinate 1,238,057 downwards.
CTATATAAGGCAAACAGAAGACTTGCAGAGTTTATCCATAAATGCCAACTACCAGTCAGAAGACACTGTGAAAACTCCCAAATTGTGATTCCTCACCAGCCAATGGATCTGGCAGCTGAGTCTGAGGAATCAGATGAGGAGGAGAGGCCTGGAGTGACATTAGAGTCAGAGGGAAGGCTCTGAGGAGCTCCAAGACTTACAGTCGGACAAGGAAACTGGCCCCTCTACTCACGTTCAGGCTGAGACACAGCTGTGCTGGGACCCTGAGTTGGACAGTGATGAAGAACAGTTGGGACAAATTCCGGATGCACGAATGCGCAGGAAAGAGAAGTGAGTAGGACAAAGGAATGCAATGGGGCGGCTCCAAAGGCAAAGGAGAAGGCATTAGGAAGCCACGCCTTGGCTGAATTATAAAAGGGAAGGTGTGGGAGGTGCTGGTTGCCAAAGGCAACCATTCGTGTTGAAGATTGAGTTTCTGTGGACTGTGTTTGCCTTGGACATTGACTCAGGTCTGTGAGAATAAAAGGGGTTGGTTTTTTCTTGCAGTTCCTGCCTGTTTCTTGGAAGAGGGGTTTCTTCTTGTGAGCATAACAAGGACTCACGTAGGCTGGGACACAACATAAATCTCATAAATCACATGGACAAGTTCAACCATAATTTCACTAAAATGGACAATAAAAAAACTAAGAAGGAAATGAACAGACCAGAACACATCCTCTCCATCAGCCAAAACCCATATCAACAGATATTAACCCTGGGCCAATCAAACAGAAAACAATGCCCTAATCAAGGAATTATCAAAGAGATAAGTATGACCCCACCAAAACAGGGAGAAAAGCCCATACTTATGCTGATGTCCAAAGCTTGGAGAGCTAGGGATTTCAGTTTGGGATAAACTAGTATTGAGGGGCTGCAATGCAAGCACAACAATAGCTCTGGAAATGCAGAAATTGCTAAAGATAGAAGAAACACATTAAGATTCCGTAGGTAAAGGAAGATATTAGGATGCTATTATCTTTCCATCATTCTTGTACATAAACAGTGCATATCCCTTTCACAGTTAGAGATCAAGTACATTCTGTAGCTTCCCCTCAAATGTTCCAAATTGCTTTGTCCCAAAACTTCATTGTCCAAACATTATAACTGTGTGTGAAATAAAAGGGTAACTGTGTTGTGATAACTTATTCCTTGATGTGTGCATTCTGTAGTCAAAATGCAACAGAAAAAGTTTTCACAGACCAATCCCAAGGTCAGGCAAAACATATAAAACAATGGAAAGATAGCAGTCAAAAATGTTGGCAGGAAGATTAACATAAAAATAGTAATTATAGATTATCCTATTTTTCCATGTTATGACTTTCATCTCCAACCTTGGTGATGGAGAAGTGATGTTTATTTTATGATTTCAAAAATATTGAAATTATACAAGTCATGTGACACTCTATGGAACCAAATGTTAGATGTTGAAAAAGCAGAATAATATACTTGAAAGGCACCTTGCCTACCCGGACCCTGTCGCTATAGTTGAAGTGATAGCAGTGAATCTAGAGGGGGAGGCATCAGAATGGCTGAACAGACTGCATAATGAGCAAGCACCTGAGCTACAATCTATTCATCCAAGGGTTAAGAACCAAATTCAAGAATGAGTCCATAGCTTTGCAAGCTAAGAAGGACATTCACAAAGTAAAGCAGGGAGGCAAACCAGCGAAGGAATATGTGCATGAATTCCAGAAGTGGCAGGCAGAATTGAGCAGTGGCCAGAACGATCCCTGGTCCACCATTTCAAGAATGGCCCGCACCCCAATCTATTCCAGGCTTGTGTCTACTGAGGAATTCCCGACCAACTTCAGTAGTGAGGAATACCTCCAGGAACACCTGCATCTCAGACTTTAGATCAATGGATGTCCGCTTGGAAGGAGGTGTGGGTCAATGCAAAGAAAGCTTTGAAAAAAGCCTCAGAGACTTACAAAAAACAAGCTGATAAGAAAAGGGCACCTCAAAAGTCATTTTGTGTGGGAGAGAAGGTTTATCCTTCCACAAAATATTTGAGACTCAAATTACCTAGCAAAAAATTGGGGCCAAAATACCTGGAACCTTTTTCCATAGTGCAGATTTTAAACCCATTGACTGTGGAACTAAAACTCCCTTGACTTTTAGGAAACATCCACCCAGTATTTCACTGCAGTTTGTTGAAGCCTTTCAGAGATTCTGAGACCCCCTCCCAAGAAAGCACCTGGCCCACTTGTGACAGCTGGAGACACTCATTACAAAGTGAAGCATATTCTTGATGCTAGATTGTATAAAGGGAAATTGAAATATTTAATGGAGTGGAAGGGATATCCGTTATCAGAGGCTACCTGGGTGAAGTGTACTGATGTGAAAGCTGATAGGCTCATATGTAAATTTTATGATAAATATGGAAACAAACTGAGGGGATTCCTAACTTTTATTCTTGTTTGATTTGCAGGATTTCTCCTTTCTTTTAAGAGGAGCCGAACGTCAACATTGTGACAAACTAAACTGTTCGAGATCCTTCTCAAAGTTACTGCTTTTGAGCCAAGTTTCACCTAATTTGTACCTGTACATTTGATTTTTCTTGCCTAAGTATAAAAACTTATTTTTCTTTACATTGCAATTCATTTTGTTAGACAGGACCAAAGTCAGTGTTCAAGTCATCTGGATCTTGAGTGTATCTTCTGGAGTGTTGGTTATTCCTGCCAACTTAGTGTCATCTGTAAATTTGATGAGTTCCCCTTCTATTCCCTTATCTAGATTGTTTATAAAGATGTCGAAGAGTACTGGGCCTAAAATGGAATTTTGGGATAGCCCAATGCTTACTTCCCTCCATGTGGATGTAATTCCATTAAGGACTACGTATTGAGTATGGTTTGTTAGCTAGTTACAAATCCATCTGGTGATGGTGCTGTCTATCCCAAATTTTTCTAGCTTACCAAAAAGTAGTTTGTGGTCTACCTACCCTAGCAGGATATGATACCTGGTACCTACCTAGCAGAATATGAGTAGTATTGACACTTTTGAATTTTTGTATTGGAGAACATCCTGAGAATGCTATGCACAGCCAAGAAAACAAATAAATGGATCATTGAACAAATTGGCCCAGAGTTCTCTCACTTGAGGAACAAATGATAGAGCTTAAATTGTCCTTGTCAAACCTGACTCAGGTCAATAGTTGCACCTGCTGTCGGTCACAGTTTGCCAAACAGCAAGAAGGGGGTGGGCAAATTCCTAAGGAGGGAGGGAAGCTCTGTAATGCAAGAGTACCTTCTGTTGCCGGCGAGACATTAGACACCAAAGTCAAGTTATGAAATGTTTGAGCGACATAGTCTTTTCCCAAAACAAAAGAATTGAACCTAATTAGTGAACTATGAACTGTGGGTGGCCTGGAGGGGGAAAAGAGGTTTTACCTATGAGGCTTTCGCTGGAAAAATCCCAGAACTGACTTTGCTTCAGCTGTACATAGATGGATCTTTCAATAAAGCTACACTCTTGCTAATTTAAAATGAGGGTTTTTTTTGGTTGAATGTCCAAATGGGATGTTTGACAGACCTCCTTTGGACATGTTATGTGAAGACTTAGCTCTCTGGAAAAGGCTGTGATGGTGGGAAAGATTGAAGAAGAAGAAAAGAATGACTGGCAGCAATGTGGATGGACTCAGTTACAGGGACATCGAGAGCACAGTTGGAAGACCTGAAACACCTGGTTAGGGACAGATCATCATGAAGAAAATATATCTATGTGGTCACTAGGTGTCAAAAATTATTGATGGCCTGCAATCAGGATTTGGAATATGTACTATACCTCAATTCCCAACTCAGTAGTACACACCAACTCTCATCTAATTTATATGTAACACAAGTATATCAATACATGATTGCCCATAATTCCACCTAATTTCCTCGCAGCTCGTTTAAATATTTATGCCCCATTCCGCTTACTTGTGGCTCACGCTCAGCACTCTGAACTCAGCCTGCACCTCCTTTAAAAAGCTAGGAAATATTAAATATATAGTAAAACCTAGAGCCGATAATAAATAAACACGTATACATTTTGGTCACAGAGATATAATGATATATTAAACGTTAACCTCATTGTCAATCTAATTCATATTTAAATGGAATAACGCACATGGACAGTCACGATTACTATCTGACTTTTTCCCAGTTCTGGCACATTCCTCCGTCCTATTCCCGCAGGTCCTTCTTGTTCAAAGCGCCCCAACCCATCCCTCCCCCACGAGAAGAGTTCACGCGCTCCCCTTATGCCTCTGACCTTCCGCTGTCTCCACCGCCATCCTGGGATTTCTCCGCGTGACGTTTTCGTCACCAATTGCTCAGATTGTTGCTTAAAGTCCCGCCTCCTCTCAAACTCGAGGCAGGCGGGGGTGATTGGAGTTTCGCGAGAGCCGCCTCTGATGGGAGGCTTCCTGTGCGTTAGCGCAGTCTTGCTCAACCTTACTAACGTTAAGACGGTTGGACTTCAACTCCCAAAATTCCATAGCCAGCATTGGCATTAGCGGATAGAAGCGCGTCCGCGGATTCCTTCGATTGGAATTGTCTTTTTCATTTCTTGGCTAAGTTTCTACAGCTGGAAGTTGGAAATTCGTTGCCTCTCGGAGATGACAATTTTCACCTGGCAGGATTTTTTATTTTATTTTTAAACCACTCCAGTAAAGTGGCTTTTGTGGGAAAATTCTGCGCATATCCGATTGCACTGTTGTCCTTAAATTTCAGGCGGTTACGCTGTCAGCCACAACACCATTTTTTGTACAGAGCTAATACTGCAAATGTGTATCATCTCATTTTTTTTTGTTCTTTCCTCAATTTCAGACAAGATTTTGGAGAGGGGAGAGTATATAAAATAACTTGAACATAGGAAGGTAGGATAAACCTATATTAACAATAAACCACTACTTGAAAGGCTTTCAGAGAAGAGGGGATTGACTTATTCTAGTCTAAAGCATCAAAGGGCAGGACAAGAAGTAATGATCATAGCCTTAGGGAAACAGCCATTATCCGTCCCTCAATTGGTTTGTTGTTTTCCCTTGCAGTTTGTACTCTTCTGGCAGTCCAGATAGCTAGTTTAAGATGTAGTCCGCCAGTCCATGAGGTGGCACACAGAATGTCACTATGAATTTCATTTCTTTACCCTAACTAACCAACCTCACTTGTGTATCCCTATCGAGGCTGCCAGGTAAAACGTCTTTCACAGTTGCTTCACTGCCCTGGGCTGGCAACCAGGAGAGTAACTGGCTGGGTGCTATAGAAAATGTGTTATGCCAAGCACTTGTTGCTCACTTACTTGTTTGTGAAGGGATTTCAGGTCATATATTCAGTAAGGTTCTTTTGCTGGCGAAAGCCTATGCTGATGAATTGTTGTGCCCTGCTGAGTAAGTGCTTGGCCAGATACTTTTGTTCCAGCACTAGTTTGGCAGCGCTCTGCCTGCATGACACAGTTGGGTCTGGCAGGAAGAATGCTAGGCATAGCACTGATAAAAGTTCGGTGAGCTGATGGGTAAGGTATGAAAGGCAGACACGTGGCTAGAATGACAGCAAAAGTACACCCCGTGCCCCTGCGTTATTTGCTGCAGTAACTGGTTTACATGGTAAACTTGGGGTTGCAGACCTCCCAAATCCCCTGTGTGATTTGTTAGCATGTCATGAGGAAGGCACTGGCTGATTAAACTTACTGGACTTCCTTCTATTTCAGCCAATATTTCTAACCTCTTGACACCTAATAAGTCACCATCAACTTACTGATGTGCTTTGGAGGATTTGAGAGGAAGAAATAAAAATTATTACTACCTACTGGAGCAGATTGGAGGGGAGGAAATGTTCCTCCAGAAGCCAAAATCAGGGTCTAATTGCTAAACAGATCCTATTGCCTGTCATCAACTCATCATGCAAATAGCCAGTCTTTTTTTAAAAAAAAAAACTTTATTGAGCAATAGTACAATGTGGATACCCAAATATAGATAGATAATTTTTCCTATTTTAAGTACATCAGCAGTACTGTGTGCTTTTTTGTTTATTATTTAGTCTTATAATCCTTTTCTTTAAAACAAAATTTAAATTTTCAAAAAATATGAATAAACTAATAATTACTGATGTTATGCAATTATTACTCACTATGACATTAGTAAGGATTCAAAGCAGATTATATTAAGCCATTTTTATGTTATTAAAATGAAGTAATGAGTTTAATATCAAAATCTCCAGTGTATTAATGTTTAGAAATGTTTTTAAAAAGAAAACAGAATTGGAAGGGACCTTGGAGGTTTTCTAGTCCAACTCCCTGCTTAAGCAGGAGACACTATACCATTCTGGACAAATAGCTGTCTAATCTCTTCTGAAAAACTTTCAGTGTTGAAGCATCTACAACTTCTGGAGGCAAGTCCTTCCATTGATTAATTGTTCTGTCAGGAAATTTCTCCTTATTTTTAGGTTGCTTCTCTCCTTGATTAGTTTCCATCCATTATTTCTTGTCCTAATCTTCAGGTGCCTTCAAGAATAGGTTGACACCCTCTTTGTGGTAGCCCCTAAAATATTGGAGCACCGCTATCTTGTCACGCCAATCCTGCTTTTTATTAAACCATACATACCCAATTTCTGCAACTGTTCTTCATATGTTTTAGCCTCCAGTCCCCTAATCATCTTTGTTGTTTTTCTCTGCACTCTTTCTAGAGTCTCAATATCTTTTTTTATATCGTTGCAACCAAAACTGGATGCAATATTCCAAATATGGTCTTACCAAGGCATTATAAAGTGGTACTAACACTTCATGTGATCTTGATTCTGTCCCTTTATTAATGCAACCTAGGACTTCTCCCTATAAAGCTTTCTCTCAAACAATAATCTGAAGTGAATATTACAGATTTGTTCCAAAATTCTTTCAACTGCTGGATTGAAACTGCTGAAATTTTGAGTCCAATTTATCACGTATGTTCTTATTTGTTCTGTCTCTGTGTCATATCTAAGTAGGAGTGTATATTTATTTACTTAGATTATGTTTATTCTTCTGTTATTGTTTTTATAAATAAGGCAGCTAACATATCTAATACTCTTTCCTCCTGTATTTTTCCCACAACAACAACCCTGTAATGGGATTGGATTGAGAGAGAGAGTGACTGGCCCAAGGTCATCAACCAGCTTTTATGGGACTAGAATTCACAGTCTCTTGGTATATCTATTAAGTATTTTTTTTCACATAAGCATTTCAAATTCTGTCATTTTAATTAAATCCCTTTTCTTCTTCCAGCAGTTTGTAAATATGTCGTCCATGGCACACTCTGGCCTTTACTGAGTAATTACTGCTGTGTCTAATCTGTTCATGGGATTCGGAATTCATTGTCATGAATTACTTATGAGCTTGGCTAAGGGAAAGCTTAACATACTGCATCATGTGGAAGTGTTATTCAAGAAGTGTTAACCAGTCATTTTTAAGCTGGATTGAGAGGAACATGCAAATATGTCTTCCTTGCATCTGCTCAGGACTGGATGCCAGTTGTGCAGAACATTGCCTGTTGTGCCAATGCCAGGATTTTTCAGTGCTTATTTAGCCATAGGAACTGGATAGCGTTCTCTACAGAATGAGTTGTGTACCTGAGATTTGGATCCATGTCTTTCCTATCGTCTGCAGGCAACGAGGCAAGGGGTCAGTGGCTAGATTAAGAAAATTGACAGTGCTTCTTTGAAGGAGGGAATAATGTAGAGGAAATTGTGTGTCTTCTCTTGAGGATGGATCCAATCATTTTCAATAAGTTCTATCTGGTTTCCAACCTTGCCTTTGGGAAGAAGACTTCTGAGAAAATGTTTTGAGACTCGGCTTCAGAAAGTCCCAGAAGAAATAAATTATTTGGATTGCTGCCAGATCCAGACTCATCATGAAACTGAAATAGCACATTGGGCTCTCCATGGGGAGAATGTGCCCTTCTAGTTCTTTAAAAACTTTAAGCAGCATATAGAATATAATACATGATTGGTCAAGTGTGATTAGACACACAAGGAATTTGTCTCTGGGGCATAAGCTCTCAGTGTACATACAAAACAACAAAGTAATAATAATCAAAATATCGAAGTAATAATAATCATAATAATGAACCAATAAGAGAAGGTAGTGGAACAGATGAGAAGAATAAAAGTAATAAAGCCATACTAGATCGTAAATATACTTAGACATAAAACAGTATTGTGGGAATTATTTTGAAGACTTCAGAATCAGAATAGAGCTGGAAAGGTCCTTGGTGATCTTCTACTACAGCCCCCTGCTCAAGCAGGAGACCCTATACCATTTCAGACAAGTGACTGTCCAGTCTCTTGTTAAAAACCTCCAGTGATGAAGCACCCACAATGTGTGAAGGCAAGGTGTTCCACTGGTTAATTGTCCTCACTGTTTCTCTTTAATTCCTGGTTGTTTCTCTCCTTGATTAGTTTCCATCCATTATTTCTTCTCCTGCCCTCTGGTGCTTTGGAAAATAAATTGACCCCCTTCTCTTTGTGGCAGCATCTCAAATACTGGAATACAGTTATCATGTCCCCCTAATTCTTCTTTTCTCTAGATTAGCTCAAACCCAAATCGTACAACCGTTCTTCATATGTTTTAGTCTCTAGGCCTTTAATCGTCTTAGATTTTCTTTGTACTTTTGACAAAGTTTCAACATCTTTTTTGTAACATGATCAAAACTGGATGCAGTATTCCAGGTATGGCCTTACTAAGGCTTTATAAAGTGATACTAATACTTCTTGTGATTTTGATTCTATGCCTCTGTTTATACAACAAAGGATTATATTAGCTTTTTTGGCTGCTCTACACACTGCTGACTCATGTTTAAGTGTTCATCCACTAGGACTCCAAGGTCCCTCTCATAGTTATTGTTTTTAAGCCAGGTTTTGCCTAATCTGTACTTGTACCTTTGATTTCTCCTGCCCAGGTGTAAAACCTTGCTTTTCCCCACATTAAATTTCATTTTGTTAGATAGGGGCCATAGGGCCCATAGTTCAAGTCTGTCAAGATCTTTTTGGATCCTGAGCTTGTCTTCTGGGGTATTGGCTATTCCTGCCAGCTTAGTGTCATCTGCAGTTTTGATGAGTTCCCCTTCTATTCCCTCATCTCAGTCATTTATGAAGATATTGAAGAGTACTGTCAGAATCCAATTATATTTCATTTCTATCTACCCACTCGGATAAAAAAACAATTCTTACTGTATTCTGGATTCTGTCATACTACGAAAGGGGAGGAGGGTAAGCATGGGGGTTTTAGGACTTTCACTTCCTTCCTTAACTACAAAGTGACCGTTTGTGGATTCTCTTTGAGAGAACTACTCATAACAATGTGGCCATCGCCTTTCATCTCACGCTCTCTGAAGTTCTCCCCTTTGCCGGCAGTGAGGAAAAAGGGGTGGGAAATGCAATGCCTGGGATCTGGGAAAAGAGCGATCCATTCAAAGGCACCGATCCATTCAAAGATCGTGCCAATGGAGTGGACTGACGGATTGAATCGCCTGGAAGAACTGTGGGGTGGGGGCTGCTTGGGAACACTTTAAAACATTGAATGGTGAGAGAGGATTCCCCAGATCCTGTCTAGCATGCCTGAAATCAGTCTCTCTTAATAAAGATCCCTGTTGGAAGAGACATTCCAAGAGTTCTGTCTTCTTAAGATGTAAATTGAGGTGGGTCATTGCATTAGACAGGATCTGCAAAATTAGTCCACCTGGAAGGGAGAACCTTGCTGGGGGACTTTGCAAAAAATACCATGTCAGACGACGGAGCAGGGAAGGGAGAAAGCCCCCCAGAGAGGGAGCCACTGCCCCGACTGAAAACCTGCCAGATGTCGGGATCTGAGAGGTCAGATTCCTCAGGAGAAGAGGTAGTGGAGACACGTAACCACAAACCTCGGTGGTCAATGGGTGTTGGAAAGAAAGGCGAGTGGGAAAAGAAATCAAGAAAGGTGACTCTGAGACGGGGGGCCAACCAACCAGAATAGAAGCAGGAGATGGGGAAATCCCTGTACGTAAGTGAAGAGGAAGGAAGCTGAGCACCGCACTCGAGGTGGATCCTAGAGAAAGCTATCGACTTGATGAAGAGAACCCTCAGCTCCCTATGAGAGGAGAATTCTGAGCCCCGTGGCCGCACCAGCTCCTGGAGCTGCAACTGGAGAGACACTGAGGGGGAATTGGAACCTGCAGCCTCAAGGATGTCCACTGATCCAGTAGTCCCCACTCCCCGCCGACCCGCAGATGGTGATTTGGATGGAAGACAATACCACCAACAACGAAGGCACCGATCCATTCAAAGACTCCTGCCACTGGACACGAGATTCAAGGGGGAGCCGACACGCTTGGGGTTTTTCCTAACCCAAGTCCTCAACTACATGGAGGAATATGGGCGGCACATCCCTAGCAACAAAGCCCATATCCGGATCGTGCAATCTGCTCTGGATGGGCCTGCTGCAGATTGGGTGGTGAATTTGCATGACTCCAATGCCCCAGAGCTCAACGACTTCAACCGTTTCATGTCCTCTCTGAGAAGGCGATTTGAGGACTCCCTGGCTGATCGCAAAGCTTGCGAAAGGATCAAAACGATGAGGCAAGGCAAACGCCCGGTAGCCGAATATACGCAAGAATTCCGGGCCATTGCTAGCAAACTGAACTGGCTGGAAGACATCCTCCTTAGCCATTTCAAAGACGGCCTAAACTATGACCTATACCAGGGCTTTTCAACCAGTGGTATGGGTACCACCTGTGGTACATTGGCACCTGGCAGGTAGTATGCGACCATCCTAGAAAAGGGGTAGCAGGGGAGGGGAATGAGCTGAACCGGTGGCAGCACCGCACAAGCCTGAGCGAGAGACGGCTGGAGCTGCAGGGCTGTCAGGGCTCAGCGGAAGCACCAGGATCAGTGCCACTTTCCAGCTGATTGGCACTTCTTTGGGGCTGTCAGGGCTCAGTGGAAGTGCTAGGATCAGCGCCAGGCTCCAGCTGGCGCTGATCAGCTGGAATGTTGCAGCATCTCCAGGGTCTTGTGATTTACATTCAGATGCTTGGCAACTGATTCATATTTATGATGGTCACAGTGTCCCAGGGTCATGTGAAGTGACCAAAACCTGCTGCAACCACCCAGCAGACGGGCAGAATAAAAACCAAACACCCCCACCCCACCCCTGCTGCCAATCCTCAACAGAAATGCTCACAACAATGAAAACCTCGGACAGGAGGAAGAGCGCCCCACGGGCAGGCAGGCAGGTGTCTTGCTCAGCTGTGGCTTGGGGGGCACTTTTTTCAGTGCCACTGTAACTTCGAACACTAAGAGAACTGTTGTAAGTTGAGGACTACCTGAACTTTATCACTTTTTTCCAAAAAAAAAATAGTAATTCAAAAACTTGTGGAACGATCCGCTAACCACCATGAGCCTACAACGGTATAGGATTTTCACCATGTTACCCACTTTTCCAACTTTTCGGGACTGGATATACTGTGAACGGACGGGGCTCCCCTGGGTGTGGTTGAGTTACTTACCATGTAGGACCGTCTCCTTCGTCTTTAGCTGGATGACTAGAGGCACCGCCGAGGAAAACAATGGAGCTACTCACTGCCTGAGTCGACGCGCGAACCAGTGAAACCATCGGCTATGGCCAAGAAGCAAATGGGCTGCTTCAAATGTGGAAGAGAGAGGCATTGGGCTGTAGAATGCCGCTCAAAAGCCCCCCAGCACAACCCAGACAGATCACCGGCCAGCAAATCCGGGAAGTCTCCAGCTAAGCCAAAAGAATCTGCCATGAGAGTGATGGAGGCTGTGGAATCCCCTACTTCTGCCCATCGTGGGGAAAGAACTCCAGCCTACACTGCAGGGCCGGTTGACACCTCAGATGACAGCTCGGAGGGCGAACCCCTGGTAAGTGGACCCATCGCACCCATCCTCAAGACAGTGACTATATTAATTCCCTCCATGCCCGAAGCTGTCAAGGTGAAAGCCTTAATAGACTCTGGCTGCACCTGCTGCCTCATTAGCCCGAGGCTAGTGGGGAATCTGGGCATTCTGTCGAGGCTAGAACAACCAATCTCATTTGGCCATTAGATGGGTCCATAGCAGGGGGGTGCCAGCTACCCTAGTCACATTACCAATCCACCTCTCCCTGGGCAAACATGAGGAAGACATAACATTTGTAGTGACCCCAGGCATGGAATGCCCAATGATCCTAGGGATGGAATGGTTAAAAAAATGGAACCCCTGGGTAAATTGGAGGATGGCAGAAATCAATTTCCCAAAAGGGGACCCCACGGACTTAAAACCCCAAGGGGATCTACCAAAGTTAAGAATGGAAAAAGCATCCATGGGAGAAGAAAAGGGGTTACCAGAAATACCAGAGGAATACAGAGATCTTGCTGAAGTTTTCAGCGAGGAGAGGGCGAATGAGCTTTTCCCCCCCCCCACCGACCCACCAACTGTGCCATAGAATTCAAGCCTGGGGCAAAACTCCCGAAGCCCAGATTATACTCCATGAGCCCAAAGGAGAAGGAGAAATGGAAAGATTCATAAAGAAAGTGGCCGCTCCGGTCCTCTTTAGAGAGAAAAAGGACAGCTCTTTACGCTTATGCATGGATTATAGGCTCTTGAATACAATCAGTGAAAGCAACCTATACCCCCTACACCTCATGAAGGACATGTTATCACACCTCTAGAAAGGAAAAAAAATTACTAAACTAGACCTAAGGGAAGCGTATTACCGCATGAGAATTAAGGAAGGGGATGAATGGAAAACCGCATTTAACTGCCCAATGACGTGCTACCAATTCAAAGTTTTGCCATTTGGATTACAAGCCCCCCCCCCGCAGTATTTATGCAATTAATCAATGAGGTACTAAGGGAGAACCTATTTAAGGGGGTCCTGGTTTACTTAGATGACATCCTTATTTTCACCGAATCAAAAGAGGAACACGTCAACCTAGTCAGAGTGGTTTTAAAGAAACTGTGAGCCGCCCACCTATATGCCAAACTATCGAAATGCAAATTCCACCAGGAAAGGATAGACTACCTAGGTTATCGCATATCCCCACAGGGCATTGAAATGGACCCAGAGAAGGTCAGAGCAGTATTAGAATGGGCACCACCTCGCACAAGAAAGCAACTGCAAAGTTTCCTGGGTTTCGCAAACTTTTACCGCCAATTCATTCCCTCATTTGCCCAGATAGCCTTGCCCCTCACGAACTTACTAAAAAGAAAGGGAGTATCCTCAGTAAAACCTAGCCAGCCACTAAAATGGACAATGAAGTGCCAAGCGGCATTTGAGAGATTGAAGAGACTCTTTTCTGCCGAACCAGTACTGAGGCACCCAGACATGGATAAGCCCTTCGTAATACAGGTGGATGCAAGTGATGTGGCAGTGGGGGTTGTACTATTACAAGAAAACAATGAAGGGGTATTGCAACCCTGTGCGTATACATTCAAGAAACTCACCGAAACGGAACAGCGCTGGCCCATGTGGGAGAAAGAGGCATACAGGATACATTGGTCATTACTCACATGGCGCCAGTTCCTGGAAGGCAATAAAATCCCTTTCCATGTGCGGACAGACCACAAAAATTTGAAAGACTTGAAAACACCCAGGAA
>NW_015386515.1:1219258-1224286 GCF_001527695.2 Protobothrops mucrosquamatus | reverse complement strand
CAGCATTTTCACCAATTCCACTTTACGCTCAAACATTTGCCGGGGGAAAAGAACTTCCTGGCAGATGCACTATCTCGCATGCCCCAATATAACAGCACGCGAGCCACCGACTCTAAACTGATGATGGTAGAATCACAACTGGCAGCACCAGTAACTACCAGAGCCCAAGCTAAATTAAAACCGCAGCTGGGTAGCCAAACCAGAATTGAATTCCGGAAAAGTTTGGAAACAGATCAATGGTTCCAGAAAAATAAATACGTGTGCACAATGAAAGTCGGACTGCCTTGGGTGGGGAAAAAGTTATATATACCAACTACCCAAAGAGTCACATTCATGCAGCTTTGCCATGACACAAAATCAGCAGGGCATTTTGGATTTGTAAAAACATTACACTTAATTAAACGGCAATTTTGGTGGTCATCCATGAAAAAGGACATAGAAAGTTACGTGGCCAGCTGCCCAAAGTGTGCAACTGCAAAGAGGTTGCAAGGGAAATCGCCCGGACTGTTACAAACAGTGGCAAATCCCTCAGCCCCCTGGAGGGAAATAGCCATGGATTTTATAGTGGAATTACCAGAAAGCAATGGGAATACTGTCGTCTGGATGGTCACAGACTTGTTTTCCAAACAGGTGCACTTTATCCCTTGCCAAAAGATTCCCACCGCAAAAGCCTTAGCGAAACGTTTCATGCAGCATATTTACAGATTTCATGGGGCACCCCAACGCATCATATCTGATAGGGAAATGCAATTTATGTCTGCATTTTGGAAGGAATTTTTATCCCTCTTAGGGACCACTCAGGGACTGACATCTAGCCATCACTCGCAAGGGAATGGTCAATCGGAAAAATCAAACTCAGTACTTGAGCAATATTTAAGATGCTTTATTAATTTCCAACAGTCGGATTGGACAGACCTACTCCCTTTCACAGAAGTGGCTTATAATAATGCAGTCCACTCCAGCACAGGTTACATTCCTTTTCAAATAGCTACTGGTCAAAGTTTCAACCCTATGCCAGAACTAACCTCAAATGAACCGGCAATCCCATCACTGAAAGAATGGATGGAACAATTACAAAACACCTGGCCAATAGTTAGAAAAGCCCTAGATGAAGCTAGGCAAGCATACAAAACACAAGCAGATAAAAGGGTCGAAGCTACACCATTTATTATAGGAGAAATGGTGTACCTATCTACAAAATACCTAAAATCCCTACAACCCTGTAAAAAACTTGGACCAAAATATATAGGGCCTTTTCCAATTAAAATAATTATAAACCCAGTAACAGTAGAATTAGAACTACCCAAAAATCTTAGGCAAATACACCCAATTTTCCACTGCAGTTTGCTGAAAAGAGAACAATAGTCACCCTTATGGCCAAAAATCCCCCCCACCCCCAATCATAGTGGAAGGAGAACAACACTTTGAGATAAAGGAAATCCTAGATTCTAGGAGATATCATGGGACAACTCAATACCTAGTAGCATGGAAACACCTCCCTGCCTCACAAAACGAGTGGGGCCATAAACATCATTTCAGAGCCCCGAAGCTGTTAAAGAAGTTTCATTCAGAGTATCCTAACAAGCCAGACTAACTTTTATACCTGTTTTGTTTTCTTTACAGGTGGATCTCTCTTATTTTTAAGGGGGGCAGGATGCCAGAATCCAATTATATTTCATTTCTATCTACCTACTGTGATGAAAAACCAATTCTTACTGTATTCTGGATTCTGTCATACTACGAAAGGGGAGGAGAGTAAGCATGGGGGTTTTATGACTCTCCCTTCCTTAACTACAAAGTGACTGTTTGTGGATTCTCTTTGAGAGAACTACCCATAACAATGTGGCCATCAATTTTCATCTCACGCTCTCTGAAGTTCTCCCCTTTGCCGGCAGTGAGGAAAAAGGGGTGGGAAATGCAACGCCTGGGATCTAGGAAAAGAAAGGATGAGTGATCGTGCCGACGGAGCGGACTGATGGATTGAATCACCTGGAAGAACTGTGGGATGGGGGCTGCTTGGGAACACTTTAAAACATTGAATGGTGGGAGAGGATTCCCCAGATTCTGTCTAGCACGCCTGCAATCAGTCTCTCTTAATAAAGATCCCTGTTGGAAGAGACATTCCAAGAGTTCTGTCTTCTTAAGATGTAAATTGAGGTGGGTCCTTACAAGTAGTGGGCATAAGACGGAGCCCTGTGGTACCGCACTGCTTATTTCCCTCCATGTAGATGTAGTACCATTAAGGATTACTCGTTCAGTACAGTTTGTCAGCCATTTACAAATCCATCTGGTGGTGATACTGTCTATCCTACATTTTTCTAGCTTACCCAGAAGTAGGTTATGGTCTACTTTGTCAAATGCCTTATTGAAGTCTAAGTACACTATGTCCACAGCGTTTAGCTGGTCCACTAATTTAGTCACTTTGTCAAAGAATGAAATAAGATTGGTTTAGCATGATCTGTTTTTAACAAACCTGAGCTGGCTTCTGGTTATAACTTTATTTGTTTCTAGATGTTCACAGATCTGTTTTTTGTGTATTTTTTTTTCCAATATCTTCCCAGGTACTGATGTTGGGCTGATTGGTCTGTAGTTTCCTGGCTCTGTTTTTTTTCCTTTTTTGACTATAAGTCAAAGAGGGTTGGAGCTATGTTTCAGAGGCTCCTTAGACTACATGGGCTCACATATTGTGCTAAGTCTAAATTATTTACACTCCTTATCCTCTCCTGAGAATTGTCTTCTGATCGTTTAGACAAACTTTATTGAATAAAGAACAGTTGATTAGCTTTGCCGAACAATCTAAGCCAAGGGTGTCAAACTGCCGGCCCACAGGCTGGTTGCATCATGCGGAGGCCGTGCCCAGCCCAGCTCTGGCAATGCAAAAAAAGTTGCGATACATCGCAACATGTCACATGACGCGGCGAGTTTGACACCTGTGATCTAAGCTATAAAGAGGGGTTTATGAACTATGTCCGCATTCAGAACACATAACATTAAAAACCAAGTGTATTATATTTTAACTTAAGCAATGTTTACACAACCCATGTTGTAATTCACACATTGTACTTTGCTTGGTTTGTGGCATATTGTATGAACATGGCCATGGTGCTTTGTAAATAATGGTTAATGGCTTACTGTGAACCCATGTGACCATGGCTTATTTCACAAAATATAGTTAAGTGCACAATAGCTTACTGCGATTATATACAATATACATAAAATCATGAATTATGATTCTTTTAAATTTTGATTTTCACATACTAAAAAGTACAACGCATTTTAGTAAAGCCTCTCTATTGTACAGTATTTTATTATCAAACTTCATGGAAGACAAGTAAGATGGCATTATACACACAAATGGACACACTAATTTCCTCCTAGGCTGGCTAGTATGTCATATGAATATAATTTAACCCTATGGTATCAATTAGGTCCTAAATGTAACATGTTTAGTTTTTGGATGCTTCTCCAGTGATTATAGTTTGCATCCACACTTTATGTCTGTATGTAATGGGTGAATTTAATCAGTTGTAGCTTATTTAACTAAGCTTAATTAAACTTAGCATAGTTAACACAATGCACAAGTTCGGTCAGTGACTTGATTTTTTTTTCAAACGGGACATCACTCAAAACACTGAGCCAAACCCAACAACTTACAAGATGTCTTAGGTCAGAAGTCCCTAACCTTTTGGGCACCAGGGACCAGTTATGTTGAGAGAGGTTTTTCTGCGGACCAGAGGGGGTGTGGTTTTTGTGTGCTACCTGCATCCCATGGATGGGGCTTTCCTTGTTTGTGGGGACTGGTTGCTGGCATGCTGCGGACCAGTACTGGTCCACAGACCAGGGGTCTTAGGTAATATGTGCCACTATCATGGTACTTTGATGTTGTACTGAGATAAGGGTCTCAAATGCAGAGTTCATTGGGTGAGTTATATCTTTTTCTTTTTCTTGGCTCAACCTATCACACAAAGTTGTTGTGAGGATAAAATGAGGGTTGAAGGTACATATCCTGCTATGAAATGAATTCCTTAGTCAGATCTAATAAATAAGAAAACATATCACTGCATGGACTAGTTTGGGTTCACACACACTCAGCCAAATTGTAATTTGCTTGTTTGTGGTTGAGCACCTTATATAAATCTCAGAAGACATGATATGTGATTTAGCAAGCCGTGTGAACCCTGCAGAATCGATTTCCATGTCGTGGAGTCGGATCCTTTCTATGTGAAAGGGAAGATACCCGTCTGCTAGGAAAGGTGACACATGGCATCGGCAGGCAGGGTGGCAGTGCTGAATTTAATTGCCAAGTTCGGCGGCGGCGGCAGAGGGCGTCCTTCCTCCTCAGGACCGTCTCCGTTAACATGCTGGCTGCGTTCGATGGCAAGCCCGGGTCCCGTGGGGCAAGGATTGTTCACTGACCTGGGAGATCAGAGGGAAAGGAAACGTGTTACCTTGATTGTGTGATTTATGACTGTCGCAGTCTGCACGGGGTGGGGATGGGCGGGAGGCGGAGTAAATCCTGAGGAAAAGGAGAGCCGGGCGAACCAAAAGGGAAAATAAGCAGCCTCGGAATTGAACGTAATTTGTGCACCGTGGAGCAGGGCTTCCCTTTCGCTTTCCGTGGCAGCGCACTCGCGGGGGAGGGGGCAACTCATTCGCCCCACCCAGGTTTTGGCTTCTGTGTTTCCCTCTCCCAGTCTACGGGGCGGGGGCGGGACCGGGGCTGTGAGGCAGCGGTCGATTGGCCGAAGCGGAGGGGGGCGCTGGTCCGTCGGGGGGGGAGGGGGGATGGCCATCGGACCGAAGTCCCGCCTGGACAGGCTCAGCGTCGTGGGCGTACTTGTGCCCCCGGCCGAAAGAGAGGCACCAGGCAGCCGGAGGGAGGTGAGTACCCCGCGCGGGTGAAGGCGCGGCAGGACGAGCTAGAAGCTGGCCTCCTTGAAGCCCCTCCTCTCCCAAAACATGCATGGGGGGGAATCGTTTTGAGCAAAGGGCGACAAAGCTTGGCGTGTCAAGTCGACCCGACCGCCA
>NW_015386515.1:1195985-1218419 GCF_001527695.2 Protobothrops mucrosquamatus | reverse complement strand
TAAAATTCAAATTGCCAGATCCAGCAAACCATGACTAAAGACCCTTCAAGAGAGGAGGGGGAGAGAGTTCCATGTCAATGGGCTACTGTTTGAAAAGGTCCGATGCACACATGTCAGAACTGTATAGGTTAGTGGCGGTGACTGTGGCTGAGCAGAAGCTGGTCATTTCCTATATAGGTATTTCCCGGAAGGAGGCAAGAGATAGAAACAGGCCTACCCAGCTGCCCTCGGTAAATAGGGCAGAATGTCTGTCCCTTCAGTCCAAAGTTTCTTTAGACTGAAACTAGCTGTATAAAAGTCTCCGATTCTAGATTGTGCGGCTGGGTAAGTCAGTTTTAATCCAACCTGAAAACTTCTCTTACAGCTGTTTCTCTGGGGGCAGTGGCTTTGTATGGGGATCGTCTCTTCAGGAATCTGTGAAGTTTACAGATCACTCTGCACACATAGTAAGCCGTGGTTTAAGTTGGTATAACATAATTAGTCATGAAGTAACAAAAATATTTTGCATGTTGTGATGTATGAATCCAGAAAGTGCAGAGCGCTACCATATCCAGATGGACACTAAAGAAATCAGGCTGGCTAATGGCGATTTATCTAGCTGACTTCTTAGCATCATCCTTGGCCATACCTTAACTGCAAGATGGGCTTTTCAAGGCTAAGTCTGTTATTTCAATTTGAAGCATCCATTTTTCTGATGTGTTCGCACAACACACAGAATTTATCAGACCACAATTTAACCTAGTATATTGTGTGAATGCATCTTGTGTGGTTAACAATGGTTTATATACGTACAGTATACACTTGTATATAACTCAAGATAATTAAATGCTGTGAAAATCCTGTGGCTGCGCGTTGAAATCCTTTCCATATGTGATGGAAAACTAATCTCTGATAGGCAATGTTATATAATTTTTAATAATTCCCTTTTTTCTTTATGTTGCCAATATATTTATTATAGGCTCAAGTCGTCAGTAGACTGTTGAAACAGATTGCAATATGTAAAGTACATTTCTCTTTCAAATGCAGCAGTTCCATTTGAATGGGTTAAAGGAAACAAAATAACTCTCCACCTAAAATAATAAGAGTTAAGTTTATATGCTTAATCATCTTGCAGATCATAATGTTTTTCTGATTTGTACTATGCTGTGCTTTGGTAAAGGATGATAATGATGCATAGGAATATATTGTATGCTCAATAAATTGAACTGTTGTTTTTCATTAATCTGTAAATCCTTTGAATACCCATTAAGAGTATTTTGTAACAACTGGCCAAATCTTATTGTATAAGATTAAAGATTGGGCTAAAATAATTGGCATTTCTGCTGCGAGACTAATGAGCTTCTGGGTGCACATTCTGGTCTAAAACTACAAGGTTTCATATATGAAGATTGAATGAAAAGTAATGCCTCCAATGGACGGTGACTGGGCCTGTGTCTTTAGACCCACATTCCTGATTGTCCAAGAGCCCTCTTGAGCCCTGCTTAATAGCTTGTGATCTCACAGTCTTAACTCCTTTTGTCATACAGCTCAGATTTGATGTTATGCAATGTTCATCTATTCCCCAAATTGAAAGAATCCTTTATGGGCATCTGTTTAGGTTTAGAAATATTTAAAAGGATTTCTGAACAAAGAATGGGAACAGGTTGTCTTGTGAGCATTACTCTTGTGAGTAATGTATAAGTAGCTTGATGTCAGTTCAAGTGAAAGGCAGACTTTAGAATAAATTTCCTAGGACAACCATGACTCTTTCTGTTGAATTTTGAAGTAAAGGGCAGGCAAACCATCATTAAGTGGTCAACTGCAAACCATTACACAGCTTGGGTTTTGAGTGGGGCTGTTGTTTTAACCTTGGGAGCTGAGGTTGAATGCTACAAGTTTGTTTTTTTAATCTTTGTACACTCAGAGTCACCTCTGTGACATGGGTGGCCAAACAAATCATATACATAGATAAAATGAATTACAGGGTTTAAAAAATGAATAGACATATAGAGTTAGCTGTATATTCATTTGCAGCAAATAGTTACTTGGTACATGAACTTACTCTGAAGTAAAGTAAAGATAATGTCAGTCCGGCTTGACTGCTAATGACTTAATGCAAATTTGATGTGTCCACACTGTAATCACAACATGGATATATGGCAGTCCAGGGTGGATAATAATAAAATGTTTTTTTAATTTTTTTTTAAAAAATCAGATTGTTTTTATTTAAATTGGATTTTTTATTTTTATCAAATTTATTTTAATAAAATGCTTTTAGAGTAAAAATCTATCTAAAGATAGTTTTCTATTTAAAATGCATTAATAATTTAATTTATTCAGCATGAAATGGAGCTTAGTTATGTAGCATGAGGCTGTATGTTCTGCAATATTTACATTTTTGGTAAACTCATTCAATGAATCCAAGCTCTGCAAGCTGAGATAACAGGCACTGCATTGATGCATTCACACAATAATATTAAAGATTCTAACTACCAGCAAGAATGAGTCCTTACATTTAAAGAGCACCTGTCATTTCAGATCCATCATGGCAGCGCCTGTTAGCAGGCATCCACTCACCTGCTGCCCGCCAAGTCCCTTACCTTGCTGTGTCACTGCCGCATCACCAGCTGTCCCATTAAAGTGAGTGGGACTGTCGGTGAGTCAACAGCGGGTCAGAGGAGGAGCTGCTGTGGGACAGAGATGACAGTTGCTCTTTAAAAATTATGATTTAAATCGAGTTGATTTAAATAAAGTCTTTTTACTAGTGATTTAAATCATGATTTAAATCAACTTGATTTAAATCAAATCCACCCTGTGGCAGTTAATAGGTCTGTGGTGGGCAAAAACGTTTTGGAAATTAGACTGTGATAGTGTTGGTGGGCAAAAAAGGAACACAAACTAAAAAGTTTCCTCCACTGGTTATCTGTCTTTTATTAGTAGTAATCAATTTTTAGTAGGGGCCTTTCTTTTCTTTTTCCATGTTCTTAGTCCTACATAGAACTGGATTCTATTTTGCAAGATGGCTGTGCCCGTTTTTGCTTGTCTTTTGGTTTGCATAGAGGTTGTTATATGTTGTTAATTCTCCTAATCATCTCCCTTCAGAATTCATTTGATGTTCTTATAATTTTTATGCTGTACATATTGTTTGCTGTCCCCGTTTCTTTTGTCTCAATTTCTCTCTTCTTCTGAGAGAATTTGATTAATCATATGTTTGCCAACCCAACACTCCCACATTCTTCTTCAATACTTCCATCCCCTACCCCCCCCACCCCCAGGATCCACTTTTGACCCGCTTCCATTTCCCAATATGACAATCAGATTTAGGGAGAGTTTTTCATCACACAACTATTTATTTTCTCTGTCTTGTTTTGTCATTATGATTTTCAGTCCTGATTCTTCGACTTCTTCTCTCTGTTTAAAAAATTGGTCCTTTTTTGTCTCTGCCCTTAGTTCTGAGGCCTTTTGTTGGAAGAGGGTCTAGCAACTCTGTTCTCTGCTCCGAACAGACCCTTTTGTCTACTTGCAGGTGCTACTGAAACTCAATGGAGGACTTCACTCGCCTGGGTTACTGCATTGTGGCTGGCAGCTTCGTAGTCTTCCAGTTCTCCTTTTCCGCCCTCAGCCCCCAGCTGTCCTTGTCCTTGAGCCCCAGCTACTCCAGCCTTCCTTCGGTCAAGCAGAGTGAATGGAATTCCAGGTAGAGAGAGGCTCTGGTGGATGTGGCTGGACGAATGGTTGCGAGATTTGCAGTTCTCTCGCCTTTCCACTGTAAGAATCTCTATGGAACTTGAGAGGTTATGTTCCACGCCTAGTGTGCTTTGCACAGAATAATTGTGTGCATATTGCAAGAGAGAGATTGTTGGCTAGGGCTGCAATTATGAAATAACCCTTATGTGTTCTCCTCTTTAGATGTGTGTCTACTCTCCATGCGGTGATAGTCGGCCTCTTCTGCCTCTACATCCTTTGGTATGATGATGCTATAAATGCCAACCCCATCTGGTAAGAAATTACAGGCAACTGACTTGCACGCATGTCTCCTGGGGCACACATGTATAGATTTGGCAGCCTGCTCTCCCTGGCAAGAGAGAGAAAGAGAGGAAGAAGAGGAGGTGCCTATGAGCCTGATTGCTTTCATTGTGTTGAGAAGCACAAGGACTGTTTTATGCTGAGAAAGAATAAGCCTTTGTTATACTTTGATTTTAGGATGTGAGGGGTGGAAACAGGGTCACTCTAGGCAAGAGGATTTGAACTGGCCCTGGCATTGAGCCTAAAAAGGTGCAAACACTCCTCCCCAAGCCATAATCACTCCTTTAATCCCATTCCACACATGCCCCATAGATCTATGCCTCCTTTTTCAATGAATGGGCTGAGCTGATAGGAGATTCTAAAGCTAAGAAGGCACTGATGCCATTACTGTCTCTGTCTATAGCACACCTTATCTTTCTGCTCTTTCTCCCCAATTCCTGTTTGATCCCACTTGTCCAGTTTCCTTGTTTGGCCTTGCACATGGCATGACTGAAAGTCAGGGCACTCTAGAATGAACTGCTCATTCAAGATTTGGCTGCAGAAGACTCATGGATAAAACTTGACTAGATAAGCTATTTTAAAATGAAGCCTAATACAGTACAAAGGGGTGAAAAGGTATATGCTTGTGCTTCGGAATTTAAGTCCTAGCCATCTTCCTTTGTCTTCCCATCTCTTCAAGGTGGCTGGAGTTGAAAGATTGACGTAACAGTTTTCTCAAGCCTGGAAAATAATGGTTCCTGCTGTAGCAACTTCACTCCTGCCACCAATCACATTTTGCTAACAAATGGCTTGGCCTTAAATTAGAATTTCATAGAAACATATTAATACCTCTGCTTATCATCTCTTGTGAGTCACCATTCCTCATGGACATTTTGAGTTAAAGATTGATTTTCTACCTTGAAAAATGAGGTGGGAATTCTGTGGGCATTTCAAATAATAGAATTAACCATACAGGACAGTAGTTCAGAAACATATTATTACTAGACATGAGAACAAAGAAAGAACACAGGTGGTTGGATCCAGGAGAAGGCAGAAATAAATCTAATAACTATATGATGATTTATTACTCCATCGTTTACAATAATTCTATAGGGTAGGACACCATTTAATTTTATCAGGATTTTATGCTATTTTATATTGGGGAAGGGAATGAAACAGAATAATGAAAGCAGTATTGTATCTTTGTGAAAGAAACCTTGCAAGTTTTGTTTTATATGTCATAAAGTCACACACATGTACAAAATACCCAGAGCTTCCAATACAATGCTGTAACAGTTCTTGTGTCATTCTGACAAATGCAGCAAGCTCCTTTGGAAGCTGCTTTTGTATGTGTGTAGGGGTTGTACATATGAATGTATATGTACATGTATATGTGTATGTGTACATATACATATGTATCAGTTTATGTACATGTATGTGTGTACAATACATATATGTATCAGTTTAGCAACACTGAAAAATATAGGCCCAGAAATAAGTTGGTTGATGCTAAAAGAAACTCTGAATGACTAGGGTGGAAATGACTTAAAAAGTCCTTTTTCCATAATGCCACATGATGTTGCCTGATGGAGGGTGGGGAAGAAATGGGCATCTAATGAATTAGAAATGGGGTTCCTCTCTCAATATCAGATCTTTGTCTTTTGACCTTGTTTCCATTCATTCATTCTTGTAGGGGAGATCCTTGGTTGGTCAAACTGAATGTAGCTGTCACTTGTGGCTATCTGCTCTATGGTAAGCACCACATCATTGGGTTTCACAAGGTAGGCTGGAGGGTTTATTTTATTATTTTATTTTATTGATTAAAGTTATATGCTGCCCATTTCACTGCTGGAGTGACTTTCAAGGCAGCTTTCAGATTTGCTATGAAGATTTTCCTTGCCATAATAAACCTGACATATAATGATCATCTTGTCTTTTCCTTGCCTCCCTCTCAGCCAGTCCTACTACTGGGAATACCTCCTATGTGAGATCCATTGCAGTATACAAGCAGTTATTACTCCACTAAGACATTTCCAGTAGCTTGTATCCAAAAGAGTTAAATCAAAGCAAGACTGCCGGGAGCTCATGGCTCCCTCTTCTTCTTTTATCATGATGCAGTGAGGTGGAGGGTTCCTTAAAAGGGAGAAAACTTTGTAAGGGGTTGCAGTGACTGAGGCCAGTCGAGGTTATGTTGTCAGCTCACTGGGTGTGTGTGTTGTATTTTATTGTTGCACTTTTCCTTTCAATCATTTTGCCCCATACTGCTTTGAACAACTTTTCAGCTTGACACTTGGAAAAAGCCAAGTTTTCAAGTGGGATCCAGATGTCTAAATAAAGATGAACAAATCTACCACTGCCCTATGATGTGCTCAAATGTCATATGCCTATCTTTCCCTTGTCTTCCTTTAAGCCAGTGCCACATTATCTTGTAATGTGACCCATTATAGGACATTTTCCTGGAAGTGGCCGACTTTGACTATTAAAGAGGAGCAATTGTATTAGACTGGGTTTGCTGCTATCCTGTTTCTTCTTTTTTTCTTTTCTTTTCTTTTCTTTTCTTTTCTTTTCTTTTCTTTTCTTTTCTTTTCTTTTCTTTTCTTTTCTTTTCCTTTCCTTTCCTTTCCATTACTACAAAAATACATACAGTTTATAGAGCACAAGAAACTAAATACATACAGTATAAGCAAATAAACAAAACAATAAATTGGTCATGTAGAAGCTATGACAAAATAAGTAAGTTTTTATTTGATATTTGCAAGAGCATGTGTGTTAGTGCCAGGTTTTCCATCTAGAGAAGAATTTCAAGTCCCGTCTGCATGGCTCCAAAATTTTATATATTATATACATTCTACAATATTTGCTCACATGCCTCTTTTCTTCAAACAGTCCCATTGATAGTATTAAAGCCAACCGTTTATCTCCACACCCTTTTTATGTCATATGAGATACTTTTATGTCATATGAGATACTTCTAGGAAGGTAGAGTGGTTGAAATATTGGCTGAGGCACTTACGCTCTGACAGATCACTTTATTATTAAAACTGGGGCGGTTTTCAACTCAACTCTTGCCTACCAGACTTAAAGACTCTGCTAGGGCAACAGGGTCTGTGGTATATAGAGATCTTGCTTCTCTCAACGGCCCTAAAAACGTGGTATTACAACAAGGGAACCACAAATGGAGGTGAAGCCAATCAAGTGGCTGATTCGAGTGTGTTGTTGCAACCATGGGGAAGGGAGGATAGTTTATTATGAGTTTTTATTATGCAGTGGATTTTTAAAATGTTTTTTTAATGTTTGATAAATGTTGGCATACAACATTTTAAAAATCCATCACATTGGAGTCACCTATGAATGAATTGAGCAGCTATATTAATTTGTTAAATAATAAATTAATAAATGTGTGGGTTATGTGAATAGGAGGGTAGGGTTAGCATCAAAAGTGACTGAGTACTGGTGCAAGTCGTATTACCTGCAATTGCCTATCAAATTAACTATCAGATAGTATTTAAAAAAAATACTAGAAGAATCTGAGGTGAATTTTCCAAAGAAAATCCGATTCCCATAAAAATGGGGTCAGGGCCATGAGAATTTATTTTGCTCCTCAGTGCTGCCTATTTTTAATGTCCAAGAAGGCTGGCACAGATTGCAGGGCTAACTTTTTGAGAGAAGACAATGAGCCTGATCATGGTTTGTGCAAAGGACCTTTTCCCCAGCATTTGCTCTGAGGAATTATTTTCCTTTCAGGAGTTCCCCTTAGCCTTTTTTTTTTGCTCATTCACTTTTGGCTAGGATTTCTCTATTGTCCAGCTGCATTCCGAGAACTCTTTTTTGCTTCTGAGGTTGGTTTAGATTGGATCTTCCCAGTGAGGTTTTGATCTCACCTGTTCAATTAGCTGAGATCTCCTTCCTCAAACAGAGACTCTCTGCGTAAAAGCAAAATTTTCCCCCTTCCCTCTGGTTTGACAAAATGTTTTGTTTGGGGAAGTTTAATTAGTTAAAATTATTTACTCAGAGGAATCAGTGGATTGCTGAGTTCATATTAAATCAAGGTCACTTTAAGAACGGATTGGGAAACATGTAACGTGTTTGCCAAGGAAGGGCATTTTGTATGCAGAATATTAATTGAGTTGTTCAAGAATAGATGATCTCAATGCTCAGACTGCCGGTGTTTGCCATGCACCTGTGCTGCTAATGGCAGCATAAAAAAAGAGAGAAAGAAATTAGGAGTGAAATGTTTTCTACCCACATTTGGAAAAGCCTCAACTGCTAAATTCCTGCAGGTAGCACAGCTGAAGCAGGGCCACAGGAGAAAAAGAAAGCACCTTACTCTTGCATTTTCTTTCTTAAATATGAAATTATTTTCTATATGTTTATTTTCTAGTAAAAACAAGCTACTTGTTTATGAACATGTGTTGTGCTCTGAATCCTAGATCTGTTGCTGCTAGTGCGCTACTGGAAGACATTGGGGGATTCTCTTTTCGTTTGCCACCACTTGGTGGCACTATATGCTTATGGATATGTATTGGTTAGTTCCAGAGATCTTTAATTTTTCTGGTGGGTGGGGTGGGGGAGAGAAGACTTTATTCTTCTTCCTTAAAAAAAGGCTGTGCTTCTTCAACATGCTTCAGTGCCTTCTGCAGTGTCCATCACCTCAGCATCCTCCAATCCAACTTCTATGAGCAAACATTTTCTGGTATTTGCCATCTGCTCCCTCCCAATCACCTGAAGGGTGAGACAGTTATCTTCTCTATGTTGCTTTTAATTGTGCAAATCCCAGACCTGTAAAAAGGAGGCCAGATGCAGAGCAATCCTAAGAATGAAGAGACCTAGGTTTGTTATGCAGTAGAAATAAAATGTAAAGAACCGAGGATGGCAAACCCTAACTCTTTGCTACCATCTAGTGGTCGCCTGGCTTTTGTTCTCCTCATTCAGAAGACACATACAATACAGGTAGTCTGCGACTTACGACCACAATTGAGCCCAAAATTTCTGTTGCTAAGGGAGACACTTGTAAGTGAGTTTTGCCCCATTTTACAACTTTTCTTGCCAAAGTAGTTAAGTGAATCACTGCAGTTAGTAACACAATTGTTAAGTGAATCTGGCTTCTCCATTGACTTTGCTTGTCAGAAGGTCGCAATGACCCCGGGACACTGCAACCGTCATAAATATGAGTCAGTTGCCAAGCCTCTGAATTTTTATCATGAGATCATGGGGAATGCCGCAGTGGTCATTGAAAAATGGTCATAAGTTACTTTTTTCAGTGTTTTTGTAACTTTGAATGGTCACCAAACAAACTGTTGTAAGTCGAGGACCACCTATACAATGGGGGACTGGAATCTTTAGAGGAGAAGGTGTTAGAAGCCTTGAACTTCTGAGGTGGTGCCCTTTAAATCATGTTCGTGTTGTAGATTCCCAACCAAAAATGTGAGATATCTGACTTCCCTTAAAAACACATCCATTCATGCTTCTAAGATGCAATGGGGAAACAATGTCCTTCCAGAATTCTGCTCTACTGATCCATTCTGTGGTCCAGAGGGCATTCCCTGCCTAGATTGTACACACAATTTATTCCAAAAAATAAAGCCCATCCTAGAATAATACTTATTTTAGGGTAAAACCTATTCCAAATGAGTCACAAAAATAAAGTTTGCTGATTGTAAAGATTTGATTTGATATAATAAATATTAGGAATAAGAGAATATTTAATGAATCCAGCATTTAAGCCTCCCTATGGCAATTTTAAAAATCAGACATCTTTCAGAGTAATCATATAATGAACTGGTATAAAGACAAGTCAGGGAAAAGTCAAGGTTTAATAATTAAATCCCCAGGCTATGCTAAAACCTAGAAGTTATCACACTTGAGTGTGGAACCCCAAGGAAAAATGTTCTCTTTAGTGTTAGAAGTTTGAATTTCTACCCAACGAGAAGTTTGGCATATTATCCCTACATCTGTCAGATAGTTTTGGATCAACTGTATTGTGCCCAAATGTTAAGCCAGTATAGCAGAAATTATAAAACAATTTCCTGAAATCTTTGATTCCATATAAGAAAAGAAATATCACAGTTGGCTTTGTGAATCTATCATACAATCCAAACTGATTTGAGCTGAAAAGGTGCCTTCCCGATCTCCAATTGTCTCTGATCATACGAGAAGACACAAATATAGATTTACATGTAGCTACTAGAAAGTGAACCACTTCAACAAAGTGGCAGAGAACCCAGGTAAAAATAAAATATGCAGTTTCTCCTCAAAGTTCCTTTTTCATCTTGAAATATGAATGAAAAAAAAATCACCGCATATCAATAAAGAGGGAGTATAGAGAAAACTTCTATGCTCTACATCAGGGGTGTCAAACTGCTGGCCCACGGGCCGGATGAATCATAGCAAAACTGCGCCTACCCCATTGCCGGCAATGGCAAAAAAAGTTACGATACGTGATGACACATCATGCGACGTTGCAAGTTTGGCACCCCTGCTCTATATGAATGCTGCAGGTTCCTATGAGTCACCTAGAACTGAATATGAAAGCCCAATAAGCACAACGTTATGGGAAAGATGATAGATATAGATAGATAATAAAACCAATTAAAATAAATAAAGAAAAATAACATATATAAGACAAAATTATGTAATAGTGAAATTTACATTTAATAAGGAAAAAGAAATGTTAAAATGTATTTCATATATAAAATCAAAAAATGACCCAATTGTTCAAATATTCTTTTTATTGAAAAGGAAGTGGAAGAGGAGAGGAAAGTTGACAGATGATACTTAATCAGCGGTCCTCTTCTGTAGATTAGGGTATAGATTTAGTCTTCCAGTGTTATATAGTAATTTTGTGTGTGAAAAGTCCACAGTTCCTGTTGTACTAATAAATTCTAAAAGTTGGGAATATAGAATGTATATATCCTTTACTAGCAATTATTGATCTAAGGTCATATTTAAAATCATGTGAATTTAAGGCCAGAGTATGTAACGGTCGAGCAGATCGGTTGAATTAGTGTTTCAATTTCTAAATTGCCTGTCCTGATTGTGTCCCCTCCTTACTCAACATTTTCTGCAGTTTCTAATATACACCCAAATAGTTCAGTCATCTTCTGCCTACTTTAGGATTAGGACTCAAAATTGTTTCTCACAAAACCCATGAGAACCGTGGAACTTAAGAAGGAACAAAGGCACCAGGGCCGAAGAGCTTGAGCAAGTGCTTAAGTTGAATAAACTACCACTGAACAGACAGCCAAAAATTTGATAAACCAAATTAGTTTTAAAAACAGCTATCATAAGACATAAGTTGAATTAAAATTGTAAGAGACCCAGTTTACCTTCCAAACAGATCTATTGACTGTTTTTAAATTGGAAGCACCCATTATTTCATGGTAAAAGTATCAATGTTATGTCTGCAACCTAAACTTTCCTGAATATATTTTGTAGCATTAAATGTAAATATTGATACTGATCTTTGGGGAAAAAAGGAATGTTTTAGTGATAGCAGCATGTCTGCCTATATTAGTCATCTGTTCTGTTGCTGTCTAATATATTTTACTTTTCTTTCTTTCTGGGAGAAGGGGAGATTTGAGATATCTGCTTAGAACTTTAAAGATTCAATGAAAAAGGCAAAGTCTTTAGTATGGCCATGGGATGGTAAAACCAAAATCTGAGATATTTCTTTCCTTTACCATAGAGTCGTGGGGTGCTTCCCTATTTTGCCAACTTCCGTCTCCTTTCGGAATTCTCTACACCCTTTGTGAATTTGCGGTGAGTTTGGTGATATAAGAAACAAAATGGGTGAATTCAATAGCTTGCCCAAGAATGTGCACCAGTTTCTTGAAAAGGGGGCCCTTGTATCTATGTTCTAGGGATGGACAGCAATCACTATACTCCTTCCCCATTAAAGCCACAGGACTGAGCTCAACACCTCAACCCGCTGCATGCTCATATCTAACTATTTTAGTTACCTGTTGTAATCCTGAGGGTGATTTTTATGCTGTTGCTCTTCTGAGGGAGGCGGAGAATCTGAATGGACTAACATCCATTTGATATTTTTTTTAAATTTTGTGTTGCCTCAGGTGGTTCCTGGATGCAGCTGGCTGGCCACGTACTTCAAGGCTTGTTTTGGCCAATGGCTTAGCAATGACTGTAGTGTTCTTTATGGTGCGCATTGCTGTCATCCCCAGCTATTATATGCAGGTGTACTCTTGGTATGGAACTCCTGAATATGAGCGTTTGGGCCTGGGTGTACAACTGGCCTGGATTGGGCCAAGCATTGCCTTGGAAATGCTCAATTTGGTCTGGATGTACCGCATTGTCCGTGGCTTCTACCGAGCTTTATACCGGTCTAAGACCTACAAGGCAGCATGAAGAAAGAAAAGTGGTGCTACTTGACCTGGAAGACCCATGTTCTGCTGGACAAAGATGGATTTCCTTTTCTAATTCCCTTAGAAGCCATTAGCCCTAGGAATTGCTCCTGACTATGTCCTTGGGGAGAGAATCCCAGAATCATTAAAAAGGGAGCATATAGTTTTCCATTCAGTCAAAGAAAGGTCTTGGCCAAATTGACTAGATTCAGCAATTTGCCATCTTCTAGAGATGGGGCCATAGAAACACTTCACAGGGCTGAAAGCAGGCAATTTTAAAATGGAGGTATATTTAGTCTAGGGATTCCTTTGGCACAAATGGGAATGCTTGGGAGACACAGTGGTCAACAGTTTCCTGGTTTGGG
Organism: Protobothrops mucrosquamatus; assembly: GCF_001527695.2. Taxonomy (NCBI): domain Eukaryota; kingdom Metazoa; phylum Chordata; class Lepidosauria; order Squamata; family Viperidae; genus Protobothrops; species Protobothrops mucrosquamatus. The sequence continues at coordinate 1,205,713 of NW_015386515.1, read as the reverse complement.
GGACTCTGCTGATACTCCACAGGACTTTTGAATGAGACTTCACTACTAAACAGGTTGTGTTTCTAATAGGTTCAGGAATTTAACCTCTTTCAGCTATTAATCTGTCCAGGATGATGATCAGGTACCATTTCCTCCTTGGAAGAAAAGACTGGCTCTGGGGGAAGAAGATATAGGAAATATATATATGAAAGTTATCTTTCCTTGATTGCCAGTTTGCTAGGGACTTTTGGGCCATGTTTAGTGGTAAAGTGGATGGAAAATAGTGAAGGGGTGAGGGAAGAAATAGTGCCCAGTTATGACTACAAACGGTGGGATTTCCCAGGACCCAGTGGCCGGATTTCAGGACCTTGGTTAGAAGGACAGCAGTACTGTAAATAGCATCCTTGTTTTACTAAATCAACTGAAACCTGGCATTCCATTGAAGAAACCTGCTGATGCTATAGCGGTTACACTCCTAAAGACCAGAAAACAATAGTTTTAAAAAGGCTAGCATCAAGGCACACTTGCCTTTGCTCAGTGGTTTGGATAAATCAAAACCATAGTGATATCTGTTGCCTCTGAATGTGCCAGGAATTTAACTCCCAAAATCCCTATCCATTATGGTTGTATTCCATTCTGGTGTTATTCCTTCTTGTGCTCACCATTCTTGTATATGACAATCACATCTTCCCAACAATAGTTTACAGTGAAAGTTTCTTCACTCCCAAATGTATGCCTCAGTGAATGCAGCCTCGTGGAAGGGTATAGGCACTACCACACTAGGCTGAACGTGTTTGATTTCATTGTTCTCAAGAGTCTAAACAAATAGCTAGTGCAAGATTCCCTTTCCTCTAAAGCCATTGACAGAAGCTTCTTGTTTTCCCCTCGGTGTTTCTATGTCTTTCTTCTTCTGTTATAGTTGTTTTTCATCCTGATACATGCAAACACAGCTACCAGTACAGAGACAGGATATCATGATATTGGCTTTGTATCAGAGCTGACAAAAGTGTAACAGTAAGATAAGGCAAATCTTAATAATAGAATTCATTTATGAATTTTGAAATCTGTGAATTCCAACAGATGTCAGGGTCAGAGGACTAGTTGAAACTTAGGTAGCATCAACACAAACCTAGAAGAACAACAGCATTGTAGAAAATTCCACAAACCTACTAATGCCTAATTTGCTAATCTGGAATAGCACACCACGCTGATGTAGAAGGAGTATGCCTATGTGTTGCATGGCTAGCAATTGCTAATTTTTGAGAAAGAGTAAATCTAATCTATCTAAAGTCATCCTTAATAACAACAGCATTTAAAGAAAATGTATATTATTCTATTGGCTGTGACTAATGGATTCAAGTCTTCCTACCTTTTTCTTTATTTAAAGTACATTAATAAAATAGGAGGTGGCCATCTGTGAAAACCAGCTGTACTGTGATTGGTGGATAGTTTCCCACCAACTGTTGTCATTCAGAAAAGGGGAGGGCAGGAAGGCCAGAGGGTTTAATCCAGGGGTATCAAACTGCTGGCCCGCGGGCTGGATGCGTCATGCCGGCCATCCCATTGTCGACAATAGGAAAAAAAGTCATGATATATCGTAACACATCACATGACGTCGTGAGTTTGACACCTGTGGTTTAATCAATGGGTTTGCCTAACATGCTCTGCACACCTAGAATCAGGACACCATCATAGGGCGTCAATGCTATAGAGGCATCTATATAGGTCAACAAAAAACTTTATGGTTGCTTCATTTTTGCCAACTCAAGGATGAGTGGATAGTACTTTAACCAAAATATGAGGAAAGGCCCTAGATTCAGAGACCATGAGTTGCTTGCTTAACACATTGATTTTAAAGTAGCACTTGAGAGATAAATTTGGCTTAATATATAGTGTGAACATAGTCAATAAGAGACTTCATACCCAAGGCATTCCAGAGAGAGAGAGGCTTGATTACAGAGCTCTAGAAGCATTTGATTCTGGTTGCATGAGATGCCTAGAACATGCTTGGCTTTGTTGAATGTCGTTTTTCCTCTGATTTTAGATTACTCAATACTTCATGCTCCTTCAGTACAGTATGTTGATTCTTTGTGATGAAAGCCTTTGACTATTCATTCTTAAAACTTCCTTATTTAGATACCAGATCATTAGAACTCCTTAGCCCTTGGGTTAAATCCAGGTATACAGTACCAGGCCTATTCTTCAGAATTAAAAGTCTCCAGGAGACTTGGTTCCACAAGACCCATTGACCTCCTAGTTGGTTTCATAGGAGAATTTTCAGATGGATTGGGCTCCACAGTTTTGAAAAACCAAAACTGACTCCAGGTGCTAAATGCCTTAACTTGGTAAACAAATGCAAGCGCTCTAAGATTGTTTCTTAAATTTATAGTATTTAAAAGTATTTGGTGCTAGGGGAATGAGCCGTGATCTTTAAACAGAAGCTGAACAGCTTTGTTCCTAAATATGTGCCTTAAAACAACTTTGCCAAACAGTTACCAACCTCAAATAGGCTGCCTCATTTTGTTGCCTTCCAGTTGTATTAGACTGCAATTCTCAGCAGCAGAGTTCCCAGCAGCATGAAAACCCCCTCCCTCCCTCCCTCCCTCCCTCTCCTGCTTGTAATTGTGGGAGCTATAGTCTCAACATGTTGGGAAGCTATCAAGTAGGGGAAATTGTCCTAAAAACTTGAAAAGGCCCTCTCAGTTTTTAGATCTCTACATCCATTATTCTATTCAGATGGGCTATGCCTCGTATATAGCAGTGAAAAATTATTGATTTTTTTCCCTGCAATTTTGAATAATTAAATTCTCACAATGCAGTGTTTGTAATTTTCTAACTGGAATCAATGAGTGTTAATTTAAATAATATAAATAAATAGTATTAATTTATTAAACTCCCCACTCCTCTGTTTTGATCTTATGTGAGCATCTGTGAATTGTACTTTGTGGATGTTAAATTTCAGCCTGAGCTGCGGGTGTGGATATATTGATGAAAAAGTCTGCTTGCACCATATATGGATAGATGGAACTTAAAGGCCACATCCCACTATGCTTTACTGAATTCCTTCTTAACATATGCCTAATGTAGTCTGTCAGGCATCCATGTTGCGAAAATGAGAGGAAAGCTCATTCCAGGACAAAAGTGCTGCTGCTTCTACTACATTGCCTTCTATTCCCCCCCCCTTCCTTTATGTATTATTATAGCTTTGGATTTGTGTTTCTATTAAGAGCTAAGTGTCTGTTGTGTAGTAAAATCACACAATGAACCCAGCCTGGCCTTCTGCCAAATTTGTTGCCTACAAGATCTTGGGGATATCTGTGAAACAATGAAACAGCTGGTGAGTGTTGTGAAGCAAAAAAAAAAAGGAACAGGTTTCAATCCAAACAGACTCCAGACAAGATGTCCTCCGTGGTCAAGCAAGAGGAGAATAATATTCAAAGCTTAGTTTTCCCTTTCAAATTTTTTATAAAATCAGGTGAACTTGGAATATATTTGTAATTATGGAGGGTTTTTGTCTATGTTTCCATTTGTTGTGTCACATTATTCCCCTCCCCCATTTTGTTTCTGTGTGGTAAGTTGTTTGTTTTTATTTTATGTAAGTCTGCTTGGAAATGAACTACTATTTTTTTAAGTGAGCAAAGTGATTGCTTTTGGAACCAACTCCTGGCAACTTAAAGACAAGAAATAACCTTTGGGTTCAGTAGGTGTCCCATTCATAATTTTGGTGTAAAGTTGCTATGAGACTTAATTTTTGCTGCAACAGTCTAGCATGACTACTGCTGTGGAAATCTGGAATCTCTGAGAAATCATACAGCAGCAATATGGGATCGTTGCAGACAAAGACCTAACCTGGCTGAGGCTTGGACCGAGTTCATACATTTTCCTGCATCATGGTTAATTTAGTGAATAGGCCAGTTCACTAGATTGCATAGAACAGACATGTCAAACACAAGGCCCGGGGTCCGGATGCAGCCTGCGAAGTGGTTTCATGTGGCCCGCAAAGCCATCCTGGAAACTGAGAGAATGGCCCCCGCTGCCTTGGCCCTGGCCCAGGCCTGCTGGGAGCCAATGTACAATTTTGTGGTGGCCATCTATGCTGAAACGCATTCAGTCTTAGCTCCACAAGGCCGTCTAGAAACAGAGAGGAACCAGCCCCTGCCATGTCAGCCTTGCCCCCTGGTGCATGCTGGGGAGGTGTCATCCTTTGTGAGGAATGAAGAAATGGACCATGCCTTGGCGCTTGCCCCGGTCCCACCCCCTTCTGCCAGAGACCCTCAGATCTGTCCCACTCCAGCCCAGGCACCCACAGGCACCCTTGACGCGAACGATGTAGAGCTGGCTATGCCCACCCAGTAGGCCACACCCACTCCATCCACACCCACCCTGTAGGCCGCACCCACTCTGGCCACCCCCACCCCCCCCGAGGGCAACTGCAATGCTGATGCGGCCCTCAATGAAATTGAGTTTGACACTCCTGGCATAGAACAAGGATGGGCAGCCAGAGCCTTTGGGTATTATGACCCTCTGCTCCTCTTTTCTGGACCTTCCCTGGGCCCTCTCTGATTGCAGCTGTCAAAAATCAATGGTGTTGTTTTTGGCATTTTGAAGTAGGAAAGGGGGGTGCCTGTCAGGTGTCATGAAAAATAAGAGCCACTATTTTGATATTTTTTTTACATATACCTACATGTTCCTGGTAGAAAATACATGAAAACTATGATGCAAATCCTTATTAAAGTTTGGTTGTTGTTTTTTTAAACTGACTTTAAGCAGGAAAGTTAAGAAAAATCTGCCCAGTCTCCAGAATTACTTGCTATTGCTGAATTACAGAAGTATTGCCCTGACTATCCACCACTGCTTAGTTTTGTACTAAGCCAGGGGTTCATGCTTATGATTAGAGCAGAAGTAATCCTTACATATTTATATAATTAAATGCATTAGGTATAAACCTACACTGAAAACTAGATTTTTGACTCTTGCTATTGTCTCTTCAGAATTTCAAACATAGGAAAAGGGAAAAATGCTTCTTGAGATCACTTGAGTATCTTTAATTTTAGGCTAAACCTGCTTGATCTTTCAGAGAAAATAAAATACAGGTTTATGCAGATCAGAATATGATTGTCTCTGGTGGACACTAGGAAAACAATCCAAATGTGTGGTATTAGTGTACACATTTTCTGATTAGACCTTGGGACCAGAACACAACTTCATGAAATCCACTCTCTGTAGAACTGATAGGAGAATAATATTTTGGGAAACTGTATACCATCTGGGTTCCATGATGAACAATGGTTAAAAAGTGATTTTTTTAAAAAAAAGAAAAAAAATGATTTTCTGTCCTGGTTGCAAGCAGTGGCAATTAAAATAATTCTTTATTCAATTCTTTGTTAAATAATAGATAATACTGGAAAGTTCTTGTAAACTTTATCAAACTACTTTTGCTTGTATATGGGCAAGCCAGTAATGCCTGTTACCTCTTTGGTTACCAATAAGTTTTCAGCTGAAATTCAAAATGCTGGTTTTTAACTTAGAAAGTCCAATATGGCAAAAGGCTTTTAGGTACTTGCTGGACTATTCACTTCACACAGAAGTGGCTCACATGAGTTTTAGGGCACATATCAACATCTTTTGATTGTCAATCCTTGAGGTGAAAGAGGAGGGTAAGCAAAGAAGCAGAGTGTTCCTTATTGTGATCCTTGTATTAGTCCCCCTTTTGATTAATCTGCTTTCTGGAGGGTCTGGGGGAGTAAAGTGGCTGTGCTTTCTTGCATTCTGTCTCTGTATTGGATTATTCTGAAATGTTGGTAATGTTTTATATTTTTATTATGCAAATTGCCAGGAGTTGCTTTTGAATTTGGCAATATAGAAATTTAATAGAATAAACACACACACACACAATTAAATACATTGTCCAATAAATAGAAGGGCAATGGCATTACCACTGATTTATTTTGGCCACATTCTCTAGCCCCATTTACCTAACAGCATTTGGCATGTCTATTATCCAGGTTTTCCCTCTTCGAATGGTGCATCATCATATGTACATTCATTTGGTACATTCATTTCAATGTGATGGAACAGAATAGTCATACCATGGATTCTATTTCTGCAAGGGAGATCCCCAAGTCCTGAGACCTCAGTCCTCTTCTCCTTTCTGCCCAAACTGCAAATGTTCCAAGCTTAGCAGCACTAGATGGTATGCAGCAGCAGTAGTGATCCAGTAGCGATTTTGCTTTCTTGGTAGGAAGCAATGCACACACACACACACACACACACAAGCAGGGGGCTATGTTTACCAAGCGAATAGGCAGTGACATCAGCCCATCTACCAAGGTTCTATAAATGGAAATGCTTATTGTTAGAGAGACACAGGTTGGGGGGGGGGGAGAGGAAAGCTCTGATTCAGCCTCCATGCATCCCAGCCTCACATCATCAGCAACATTTAAATTCCTAGTAGTTCCCTGAGGAATTGATGAGGCTGTGTGTGTGCCAAGTGACTCAATAAGCTTTGAAAGCTACTGCAGTTAATTGTGTGGTTGCCATTTCTTTCTAATGTCTCTGTCTAACAAAAATCTTCGAACGGGAGATGGAACATGAGCTCTCCCCAAAGTAAAGTGTTCACAGTGTGAGTTACTGAAGAAGAAAGACATGCTTCCTTTTCTGTACCATTTTTGAACCTGGTATTAAATCAATTGGAGAGCTCAAAGATTTGTTAGTCACAATTCAGCCAAAGTTGAAAGGAAGAAAGAAAAGTTATGCAAAAATATTTGGTGTCTAAAAGGATCTCTTTTTCAGTGCAGTTGTGGAGTTTTTTGGCATTTAATTGTTTTAATTACTATCACTGAATGTATTTATTTGTTTCATATTACTTTTATTCCTCAAATTTAATTCCTGATGGTGCGATTTAATTTTTCATTTGTACAATTTTATTAATTGTGTCTTTACTGTGATTGTATTTTGTAGTGTACAGTACTTTGAGACCTTATTAGATGAGGCATTAAGATTGGAATACATGACACTGATTTCATGAGAATCGAGTTGTGGAAAGATCACCATTTTACAATTTTTCTCATTCATATTCTATTTTCCTGTGGCGCAGTACTCTTATGAAAATTTTCCTATGTAGTAAGTTACCACAGCTTCAAAATTATTGCCTCAGTGAATTTTATACTTTAAAAATGACTATGTGAAGTGGCAATTGTTTCTTGGGGGCCTTTCCTCCTAAAACCTCTGTTAGGATTTATCTCAGAAATGTCCAATTCATGATATGCAGAACTTGTGCATTCATCTCTTCTTCTTCTAAAGAGTTTATTGACTCCAAACTTTTTCCCAGCCCTGCTGGTCAAGTGGCAACCAAAGAATGTGAATATTTCACCCCATGCAGGCCAAGAGGGCCTGTAATTTATTAGTATAAATTTACTAGCATAATTCACTCTCACACTGTACTGAGGACTGACTAACCAGTGTATAATATCTGTCTTTGTGTGCTAGTGGAAGGAAATACATCTTAGATAAACTGTCACAAATATTAGTTTTTGGTTATTTGCTGTCCTTGATAAAATGATTTTGCTTGTCCTTGAGTTAGATCAAACTCTTGCATAAATAAAGGTATTTCAGTAACTATTAACAGTGGAGCAGCCAAATCCTAGTCTTTCTAGCTTTAACCCTGTTAGTTCAAGTGGGCTGCTTGTCGTATGTTTTTCATGTCATGCTTTCTTTTATTGAAAAACAGCCAAAGTTTCAACTTGATGTAGCTCCATTCTCCATTCTTTCTATCTCCTGTTCTTACAGCAATAAACAGTACGTTTCTATTTCAGACAATCTGAGGAAAGAGAAAGAAACTGGAATTGCTGTCACAAGATGGACAACAGTGCCAGGGCCAAAAATAGAGGTAGTCCTCGACTTACAACAGTTCATTTAAGTGACCATTCAAAGTTACAATGGCATTGCAAAAAGTGACTTATGACAATTTTTTATATTTACAACCATTACAGTTTCCCCATGATCGCATGATTAATTTGGATGCTTAGCAGCTGACTCATATTTATGACAGTTGCAGTGTCCCAGGATCATGTGATCACCTTTTATGACCTTCTGACAAGCAAAGTCAATGGGGAAGCCAGATTCATTTAACAACCATGTTATTAACTTAACAACTGCAATGATTCACTTACTAACTGTGGCACAAAGGTCATAAAATGAGGCAAAATTCACTTAACAAATATTTTACTTAGCAACAAAAAAAATGGGCTCAATTGTGGTTGTAAGTCGAGGATTACCTGTAGTGTTTGATTATTATTAGGTGTTTCAGCTGCCATTTTAACTTCTCATGCTATCTCAACGTAGTGTCACTGGGAAGATTTTGGGGAAAATAAATGACAGCTGGATGTGATTCCAGGGAATTGGTGCACTCCAGTATCTTCAAGTGCTGCCTGTAGATGTTGAGCCAGTGTGTGTATGTGTGCTTTAAGACTATGAGCATTGCAAAGTCATTTTGCTTCTCCAAAGATCTGTAGTAACCCCAAAATTGTCAATAAAAGGCAATTTTCCTCCCACTCAACAATTGCTTTAAACATTATGATAGGGATTACACTCCTAATAAATAATCAAAGGACCAAAATTAATTTAAAAACAAGCATTAAATCAAGTTATTGGATGCATGCAAAGAAAATACAGCCTCAAAGTAGGAATATATCCTTCAACTATGCTTCCATCAAGTCTCTCACCATCAGGGCTACACACTGAAATCTTTTCATGCATCAGTACAAAAGTGGTTAATGGGTCAAAGAAAGAGAAGAAGGAAGATTAGGGTGGTAGGTTACTAAAATGTAATAAATAAATAAAATAAAAATGCTTTGCTGTGCTTTTAGACCTTCTTATTAAACAGAGCTATAAAACATGCATTTTAATTTTACAACTTAGTTGTCAGCATTTTTTATTAAAAGAACACCAACATTTAGTTTCATTATTGAGATAGTAGGCAATAGTAGGCAATAGCTCAGATGACATAATTTATAAAACCCATCCTATTCAAAACTGCCCTAACCTGTTTTTTTGTTTGTTTTTTTCTTCCTCCTCTCTCCTTGCTGAGCAAAGTGATCTTCCTTTCCTTTTGCACCCAACCTTTCCAAGTAGCACCTTCATGCAAAAAATTACTTGGGCTCTGATGCGATCCATAGGCCATGATATGCTATAAATGAAGACCAATTTGAAACTATGTATACATTCAGAAACAAGAATGAATATGAATGCTTATTTGTTTGTGACAGTTATATCCTGTCTGTTGTCCATAAGCTATATACTGTCTTAATACATAGCAAGCTTGGGTGGACAAACATACAGATGTGAAGATTATACTTCATTCTTTTTACCCAACCCTCCGAGGCTTGTGCTGCTGTCCTGGATTGGCAGGCCGAGAACCCCAACATCTGAAGGCAGCCAGTTAGACTTTTTCTATCTGGCTCTCACAAAAATGGCCCCAAATCAAGGATAATAGAAGACCATGGGGCTATAAATGACTGGGAAAGCAAAAGACAGAAATGCTTCTTCTGCTTGTACAAAACAACTAGCCTGCAACCAGATGTTCCTTGTAAGGAAATAAATGCCACAATTTTTTTTTTTTTTCAATATAAAATTTTATTGTTTTTATCATAAAAAAAAAGAAATACATCACAGATATTACACAATGTTATATCCCATCCCCCCACCCCCCGGACTTCCCAAACCAAACCTAGGCTAATATTCAAATACAA